>NC_068280.1:25894754-26194754 GCF_025860055.1 Xyrauchen texanus | reverse complement strand
GATTATCGAGACCATTTTAAGTGCTAAGGATCCCTCTATTTGGAACAAATCTCGGTGAGATTTTACAGGGCAGAAGTGGACCTCTTCTATCTCAACAAACAGCGCAATGTCTCCCCTACTTCTCTCTGTGTCACCCAGAACCCCCGTTTGTGAATTATGTTTGGTATATTGTGATCAAAAATAATCCCTTCTGTCACTCACTTGACGTTGTGTCGATGTGGTGACACTAGGTGTCGCTCTTGGGAGCCCCAAACACTTCCAATCTTTGAGAAAAGGCCAATGAGAATTTGGTGGAATTTGCATGTCACTTCTTCTGACATACGAGTATAAAAGTGAGAATGCCCACTCTCATTCAGATTTTTTCTTCGGAGCCGAGCGGTTTTATTAGCGAGCAGATGCTGTTTCATTTACCTTGAAGAAGTGTATGCTGTTGTATATATGGTGCATTCCAGCGGCTTTTTCTAGTCTAGTGCAGATTATGCCACTAGGCGCATCGACAGTTCTACTAAGAGAATATAGTTCTGCTAAAAGAGTATATTTCCTCTTTAAGAGCAAACACATTGACGTGAATGTCTTTTTAAAGACTTTCCATCTTCGTGTGATTCCTGGATGCGGTCCTTATCTCTCTGCCTCTGAAGGCCACGGGCGCTGACTCACGTGATCACACTGAAGCAGCGTTTGTGGATTGTTCATGTTCTCATTGTGAGAATATGTCCATGGTAACGTTGCGGTCATAGCTTTCCTTCTTCCGGGGGAAAGCCACTCACTGGCGCTGGAGGCGATTTGGGGAGTTCAATGGGTGGTCTTTCCGAGTAAATCCCTGTGGACCTCCCATTCCCCAGCACGCTCATTCGCATCATGGCCAGCTTAATGTCTCTTTCAGGGCTTGCGAGCAGGATGAGTTCTCGAACGCTGCATCGGAGAGAGCGCACTGGCGATGTCAGATGGCGAGGACTCGACTGGGCTGCCAACTTCGGATCTGCCCGCCCAGTCTGATGCCGAGGCAGAGCTGACCGCTATGCTTGCCTGGGCTGCTGTGAGTATCGGGATGGACTGGAACCCTCCATCCTCCCCTGAGCCCTTGTGGCGAGGTGATTAGTTTCTGGGTTCAGGGCGCTGCTCACGGCCCTTTATACCTGTAAATGCATGATGAACTGAGGAAGTTGTGGAAGACACCTTTTGTGGCCCGAAGCCGACTTCCAGGTTCGTCCACTCTCACTACTCTCGACGGCGAGATGGCCCACGGGTACATGGAGGTCCCTCAGGTGGATAAATCGGTTGCAGTGCACCTATGCCCTCAAAACACTGCCAACGGCAAGTCCAGATCCCGATGTGCTGCAGGTACTGCGCTCGCGACCTCTGGGCGACGAAGGTCACAGCACGAGCACTCGGGCAGGCCATGTCCTCCTTGGTGATCAAGGAGCGCCACCTGTGGCTGAATCTGGTTGAGATGAGGGAGACCGACAAAGTTTACTTTCTCAACACGCCAGATCAGCCTATTCAGGGACACCATTGAGGACTTTTCCCAGCAGTTATCAGCAGTGAAGAAGCAGACGGAGGCTATACAGCATATCTTGTCCCAGTACGACTCAAGATCCCATACCCTGTCTGCTCGCCGAGGGCATCCCCCTGCGGTGGCGAAAGCCCAGCTACACGATTCAGTTTGCCATGCGGTCACCCTAGTTCAGTGGTGTCTGCTTCACTTCAATGCAGGGCGAGAACACTGCCACCCAGCGTACGGAGATCGCGACCCATTTTCGCAATGGTGCGATAGAGACTGCCCCTCCAGCCGAGATTAGGAAAAGGTTCTACAGCCCTTACTTCATTGTGTCAAAGAAAGGTGGTGAGATGCGGCCAATCTTGGACCTTCGAGTTCTGAACCGGGCCTTACACAGACTCCCGTTCAAGATGCTGGTGCAGAAACACATTTTGACGTGCGTCCGGCATCAAGATTGGTTTGGGGGGGATAAATTCACGTCTCGGTTTTACCTCGACATGGACCCTTCCTAAGGTTTGCTTTCGACGGCCAGGCGTATAAGTACAAGTTCCTCCCATTCAGCCTGTCTTCTCGTCTTCACAAAAGTCGCAGAGTCAGCTTTTGCCCCATTATAGGAAGTGAGCATCCGCACACTAAACTACCACGAAGACTGGCTGATTCTAGCACTCTCTTGAGAGAGAGTTGCTGTGGGCAAACAGGTACCTGATGCTCACGCACCTCAGCCGTCTAGGGCTTCAGATCATGTGGCCACCCTCTGCCACCACGTATTCAGCCCTTGGACAGACCTTGTATTTCTACGGGCAGAGGTTCCCCTACAGCAAGTGTCCAGATGCGTCGTGCTCACCACAGACACCTCCAAGTCGGGATGAGGTGCCGTGTGCAATGGGCATGCAGCCACTGGTTCCTGGACTGGACCACGGCTGTGTTGGCACATCAACTGCCTAGAGTTGCTGGCTGTAATGCTCGCCCCACGTGGGCTATTGCTGTTGATCCGGGGAAAGCACGTGTTGATCCGGTCCGACAACACAGTGACCGTAGCGTATATAAATTGCCAAGGTGCCATATGTTCGCCTCGCATGTCACAAGTCGTCCACCATCTCTTCCTCTGGAGTCAGCAGTGGCTGAGGTCACTGCAGGCCACTCACATCACGGGGAGCCTCAGCGCCACAGCGGACATGCTGTCATGGCATCGATTTGGAGTCGATTCGGCAAAGCACAGGTAGACATGTTCATTTCCCGGGAATCCTCCCACTGCCCTCTCTGGCATGCAATATTGGGTACCCCCCTCTGCACAGACATGCTGGCACAAAACTGGCCCCGGTGGCTGTGCAAATACGTGTTTCCCCCAGTGAGCCTACTTGCACAGACACTCTGGGAGGTATGAGGAACAAGTCACCTTTTTGGCAGCATATTGGCCCACCCAGCCATGGTTCTCGGACCTCACGCTCCTCGCGACAGCACCCCCCTGGCAAATTCCCCTGAGGAAGGACCTTCTTTCTCAGGGATGGGGCACCCATACCCAGACATCTGGAACCTCCACATCTGGTCCCTGGATGGAACGTGGAATACTTAAGTGGTCTACTGCCCGCAGTGTTAAACATGATCACTCAGGCCAGGGCTCCTTCTACAAGGCAGCTGTATTCCCTGAAGTGGCGTGTGTTTGCTAAGTGGTGTTCTTCCCATAGCAAAGACCCCAAGAGATGAGCAGTCAGGTCAGTGCTTTCCTTCCTGCAGGAGAAGCTGGAGCTGCTATAACAGCACACCATGATGCAGTTGAAGGTAAGTCCCTTGGTAAGCACGACCTGATCATCAGGTTCCTGAGAGTTCCATAACACTCCTAGGCCGCTCCTCTTTCCCTCATGGGACCTCTCCATGATCCTACTAGGCCTTCGGAGAGCCCCGTTCAAGCCCCTAGAGTCAGTCGAGTTATAGGCCATCTCATCGAGACGTTGTGTCCCTCTTGCCACAATGCTGTACTAGCCGCTGAAATGGCCAGGACATTGTCTCAGCTCCTCAGCAGAAAACCTGAATGAGAGTGATTATTCCAGCTCCTTTTATACCCGTATGTCCGGGAAGTGGCACGCAAATTCCACTCGCCAATTCTCATTGGCTTTTTTTCAAAGATTGGAGGTGTTTGGGGCTCCCAAGAGTGACCCCTAGTGTCACTACATCGACACAATGTCTCATTCCCTCCATTAGGGAATGGAGGTTATTGTAATCTTGACCAACCATTTTGGAAATGTTGGTCTTTCTCCATTCAAGTAGACAGGAGCTTCACTGACATGATTGGAAATAGCTTACCGGGAGCATTCCAAACATGACTGACAGTGGACTAGCTTGCTAGAAAGACTTTGGTATGTAACAACAAAGTGGGTGCAATAAATGCTCTTGCTTTACAAGTGGTGATGGCAGAGGACACATTAAGTACTGATGCAGGGGTAAGGTGGACAGAAGTTTTCTGACATGTTGTTAACTGCTATGAGCAAAAGCCATCTGTTTACAGTGAGGTATGATCAGCTGCCCTTATTTAAATTCAAACTTAAACCATTACAAAGCAGCTCTTAGATAAGTCAGTGCAAAAGGACAGTTCCAGCACTACATTCAACAGCACACTGTTAATGCATAACACAATCAATGTGACATGCCCTCTCTTTCCTGCTTTACCTTTTTAAAACGTTTTTGTTTTTGTTTTATCTTGGGGGAGATGCTTTTTTGGTGTTTCTAAGTGGGAGTTTGGTTCAATTAAATAAATAATGTACACAGTACAAATTTACCCTTACACACACTATATGTTGCATACTGTTTCTCACATACTGTAAATAATGTATAGACAACCATACAGATATAATTATACCAGAATCTGAGAATTTTTAGTCTGCTGTGTTCTTCAGAGCAGGTGTGCATAAGTCTAAATTTGGGGAGGAAGGTCATGCGATCCTTTCTTGCCAGCTCAGCTGCTGTTGGAATAAGGCACAGAGATATGTGCATTTGCAAGGCAGGTGAAATACATCTGCATAAACCCTCAGACAGTGCAATGATACTCTGTTTACATGGAATGCATATTATCATCTTATCGCGGCTGCATTTAAATTTTTGTGCTTTTAGATCTTAGTGCTGCAATCAACACAATAGATAACGACATTCTCTTGAATAGGCTCGAGAATTATGTTGGCATTTGTGGAGTTGAATTAGCATGGTTCAGGTCCTATTTAGCAGACCACTACCACTTTGTCTGTGTAAATGAGGAATTATCAAACCAAACAAAAGTAAAATATGGAGTGCCACAGGGTTCAGTTTTAGGGCCTCTGCTTTTCACCTTGTATATGCTTCCCCATGGGAG
The DNA here is from genome assembly GCF_025860055.1 of Xyrauchen texanus. Classification (NCBI taxonomy): domain Eukaryota; kingdom Metazoa; phylum Chordata; class Actinopteri; order Cypriniformes; family Catostomidae; genus Xyrauchen; species Xyrauchen texanus. The sequence continues at coordinate 26,189,916 of NC_068280.1, read as the reverse complement.
ATATTATCAGGAATCATGGAATACATTTCCATTGTTATGCCAACGATACCCAACTTTATATTTCTTCAAAACCTGATGAGATTTCACAATTCTCCAATTTGAGTGTATCAATGAAATTAAAGATTGGATGGCCACTACTACTAAAAATAAGCCGCTAAAATATTTGAATTACTGTTACATCATCTTTGAAGAACTTAGGTGTTATATTTGATGTCAGTCTGTATTTTGAAAATCAAATGACAAATGTTTGTTGAACAGCATTCTTCCACCTAAGAAATATTGCTAAATTAAGATACATGCTCTCTGTTCCTAATGCCGAAAAACGAATTAATGCGTTCATGACCTCAAAACTAGATTATTGTAATGCATTACTGGGAGGATGTCCAGCAAGATCAAGAAATAAACTTCAATTGATTCAAAATGCAGCAGCCAGAGTGCTGACAAGAACCAAGAAATATGATCATATTAGCCCCATTTTATCATCGTTACATTGGCTAACTTTTAAATTTCATATTAATTAAAAAATTCTGTTAACTACATACAGAGCTTTGTATGGTCTAGCTCTGCAGTACTTACGTGACCTTCTACCACGCTATATTCCGTCATGTTTGTTATGATCACAAAATTCTGGCCTGTTAATTATTCCTAAAATATCAAAATACCCAAAAGGAGATTTGGCTCCTAAACTATGGAATAATCTCCATAACACTGTTCGAGATGCAGACACACTCACTCAGTTTAAGTCTAGACTAAAGACTCATTTAGCCAGGCATACACCTAATTTATCCATCAACTCACAGTTAGGCTGCTTTAGTTAGGTCTGCCGGAGCCAGAAACAATGATCATGATCTACAACTCTGCAATAAAATGAATGGCATCTATACTAATATTTATGTTATTTGTTTCCCTGTCACAACCTCGGGACTCCTATCCTTAGGTCATCAGAACCAGCTGTATCCAGCTCCATTTCTGCTTCATGATGGACTCCACTGCTACGTGTCGCTGTGTGATGATGACTCATAGCAGCCGATGCCAGACAAACATCACTTCAGCCTATTTTGATGGACTTCAGAGGATGAACTGATGCCAACTCCAACTAAAAGACATGGGATACTTCATATGCCACTGCCTGAACCTTGGACGTAGGACAGACCCCACCACTAATTCCGTCCAGGTTGAACTGCGATGCACCTCACTCACTGCCTACATCATCTCAGTCTATTGATGGACTAAACTCTTGAAATGGAATACATCACCTATCAATTAATTGCCAACAAAACCCTTCATCAGCCAACCAACAAGGACAATTGCATCTAAGGTGAACTTCCGCAGTTATTCTAGAATGGACTTCAATGATATTAGTCATTAATCTTACAGTTCATAAAAAATCTTTGTTAAAACACTGACCCTTAACACTTAATTAGTTTAATAATTTTAAACTATGAATTGCACTACATAAGTAATATTGGCATTATATTCATGATGTTAGTGGAACTGGCCCCTACAGTGAGTCTGGTTTCTCTAGGCTATTTTTCTCCATTAACCAACATTTTATGGAGTTTTGTGTTCCTTGCCTTAGTCACCTTCAGCTTGCTCACTGGGGTTATAAATACAATTATTATTTAATTACTTATTTTTAAACACAATTCACAATCGTATTTTATCAAACTACACAATGATGACTCTAAGACATTATAAATATTACATTTTTAACTTCTGTTAATGCATGATCTTCTGTAAAGCTGTTTGTGTGTTGTGACAGGCGCTATACAAATTAAAATATCTTGACTTGACTAATACAGACGTCAATTGTTTACCATTTTCCATCTCAGCACAGCCTATCTTGCTCGGTTCACTAAAGCACAGATTCCTCTCTCTCCTGCACACATGTGGAGTTTTATGTAATGAAGTCTTTTTTACTGCCTGATGTGCCACATCATCATGCATATAATTGTGTTGTGATTTGATTTGAGCTGCAGTGTGAAGACATTAAAGCACTGATGTTGAGGGATAGTGTGGTGTGGTTGGGATGAGCACTGCCTTTTTGTCTCTCTGCTGCTTCAGGACTGATGTAATCAGGCCATTGTGGCTATATGACAGTTCCAGAAGCTCTCTTTAGACATGCTTACTGAGGGTAAGGACCCCCCTAGTGGTGAATATGTAAAAGACGACTGTAAACCCACACTGCTGGCCTGCTGACAAATCAACATTCTGTTTACCTCAGCCCCTCCATTCAAGTGATTCAGGTCACAGGTTCATGTTTTGCCATTATGTTTGGATTATTTTGTTCAAGGTTATTCAAGGTTTTTTTTGCATTTTATTTGGACTTTTTATAAACTGATTACCGATTTATAAAGGGATTACATATTTAAAATAAAAAATATAAGTAACTGTATTCCACTACAGTTACATTTTAAATCATTGGTATTATAATACAGTTACATTCAAAAAGTATTTTGATTACTGAAGAGATTACTTTGCATTTTTATTTATTTATTCCTTTTAGATGGAAAACATTTAGACATATAAATGATGCGGTCCAAAGTGCATTTGAACAGCGGTGAAACACTTTCTTATAATGTACTTTGAAGTCAATTTGGAGCAGAAGAAATAGAAATAAACAGCTTTACGCTAAGCTAAAATGCTATTTCTAGCCATTTTACATGCACATGTTACGATAATATTTTTTTTATCAAGAAAATTCACATTGGACCATAATTTCATAAAATCTACTGTGCTAAAGAAGTAATCCAAAATATTTAGAATACGTTACTGACCTTGAGTAATCTAACGGAATACATTACAAATTACATTTCACAGCATGTATTCTGTAATCTCTAGTGGAATGCATTTCAAAAGTAACCCTCCCAAACCTGATTGCCAAGTATGCTTACACATTCAAGGAATTTGTCATAAAACTATAGATATGGAATAAATCCATATATGGAATAAAAAAATAGAATAAAAATAAAGGTGAATAGAAAATAAAGTATATATAGAAATACAAAATAGGACAATATATATATATATATATATATATATATATATATATATATATATATATATATATATATATATATATACTCGAGCAAGTTATTGGATAAACGAGGATGTGTGTGTATGTGTGTGTGTGTGTAGTGAGTGAGTGAGTAAGAGAGAGAGAGAGAGAGATGGAGCATGTGCGATCAACTGTTGCCACACCTAACCAGAGATGCTGTCAGCTTTTGAAAGATCAGCTTTCTCAGTGGAAATATAGCGTCCACGTGGAGGTATTTCTCCCTATTTCGCTGTAGCCAGTGCGCAAGAGTGGATAACTATAGAAACTGCAATGTCCTCTGCCATTAAACAGCACCCATTGTGTAATTAATCAGTCTATTTAATTAATGATCCATAAAGCTGAAGTTGTTCATTTAAAGCCATTTAATATATATAAATTGATCAATTGTCACACATTATACATACATTTCTGCATATACATGGTGAAATTATTTATTTTTCACATATCCCAGCTAAGCTGGGGTCAGAGTGCAGGGTCAGCCATGATACAGTGCCCCTGGAGCAGATAGGTTCAAGGGCCCAACAGTGGTGTCTTGGTGGTGTTGGGGTTTGAACCCCTGACCTTCTGGTCAGTAACCCAGAGCCTTAACCGCTGAGCCACGTGAAAGACTTCACGTCACCTAACTGGCTCATGCAACACCTGTTGGCTAACATATGTAAAGTAAAAAGAAAAGACAAAGAGTAACTCAACACATATGCACTGCTCTTACACTTTAGTTTAGAACGGTACGAACACAAGCAGAGTGATACACACAGTGAAACGTCAGTGTGCTGATGGTGTCAGACCATCAGTGCTCATGGAACGTCTCTCGTCGAATGAGATTCGAGGACCGGAACTAAGTGGTGTGTGTGTGTGTGTGTGTGTGTATATATATATATATATATATATATATATATATATATATATATATATATATATATATATATATATATATATATATATATATGAACAGAGTGAGCCAGTCGTATCAGTGCAAGGTCCTCCCCTTCAGAATGTCTTCACGAAGGTCGCAGAGGTAGCCCTGGCCCTGCTAAGGGAAGTGGGCATTCGCATACTCAACTACCTCGATGACTGGCTCACTCTGGCCCACTCCCGAGAGTTACTATGCGCCCACAGGGGCCAGGTGCTCAGGCACCTCAGCCGCCTAGGGCTTCAGGTCAACTGGGAAAAGAGCAAGCTCGCCCTGGTTCAGAGCATCTCTTTTCTCGGCATGGAGTTATACTCAGTCTCAATGGTATTGCGCCTCACCAACGAGCATGCGCAGTCAGTGCTGAAATGCCTCACCTTGTTCAAGCCAGGCATGACGGTTCCTCTAAAACATTTCCAGAGGCTCCTGGGGCATATGGCGTACTCCGCGTCGGTCACACCGCTGGGGTTAATGCATATGAGACCGTTTCAGCACTGGCTTCAGACTCGAGTCCCGAGATGGGCATGGTGACACGGCACACACTGTGTGTTTATCACCCCCGCCTGCCGCCAGACTTTCGAACCCTGGACAGACCTCTGTTTTCTATGGACAGGAGTCCCCTTACAGCAGGAGTTCCGATGCATTCTGGTCACCACAGAGGCTTCCAAAAAGGGTTGGGCGCCATGTGCGATGGGCAAGCAGCCACTGGCCTCTGAAAAGGGCCCCCGCTGTGCTGGCACATCAACTGCCTAGAGTTGCTGGCTGTAATTCTTGCCCTAAATCAAATCAAAATGAAATCAAATCACTTTGTCACACTACCATGTACACAAGTGCAACAGTAGGTGAAAGTCTTGTGTGCAGTTCTGAGCTACATAGCAGTCATGACAGTGACGAGACATATACCAGTTACAATAAACAACATATTTACATATCAAATGTACACATACGCAACACAATAATTATATATAATGTACAGTAAACAATAAACACAATATAGAATAAAAAATATATATACAGTAGTTGTATTGAGGAGAATATATTTTGACAGTCCAGTGTGAGATATAAGATAAATAAAGTGCAGTGCTGATTATTGATCGTGAAAGATCAAATATTCAAAAGTCTGATTGCTAACGGAGGGTAGCAATCTCCCTACGGAGGAACCTCCCTATGGAGGTTCCTTCTGCTAATTCGGGGCAAGCACGTCTTGATCCGTTCAGACAGCACCGTGACGGTAGCGTACATAAATCGCCAAGGTGGTGTGCGCTCCCGTCACATGTCACAACTCGCCCGCCATCTCCTCCTTTGAGCCAGCTGTGACTCAGGTCGCTGCACGCCACTCACATCCCAGGCAGCCTCAACACGGCAGCGGAGTGGAGGCTTCACCCCCAGTCAGTCCAGCTGATTTGGGAACGGTTCGGCAAGGCACCTTACACTGCCTGCTCTGGTACTCCCGAATGGAGGCTCCCCTCAGGACAGATGTGCTGGCACACAGCTGGCCCTGGGGGCTGCGCAAGTATGCATTTCCCCCAGTGAGCCTTCTTGCACTGGTGCTGTGCAAGGTCAGGGAGGATGAGGAACAAGTCATTCTGGTGGCCCCCTACTGGCCCCTCACTCAGACTTGGTTCTCGGATCTCATGTGCCTCACGACAGCCCGTCCCTGGCAAATTCCCCTGAGGAAGGACCTTCTTTCTCAGGGATGGGGCACCCTCTGGCATCCGTGCCCAGACCTCCATGTCTGGCCTCTGGACGGGATGCGGAAGATTTAAGTGGTCTACCACCTGCTGTTGTAGACACGATCAACCAAGCCAGAGCTCCCTCTACCAGGCAACTTTACGCACTGAAGTGGCGCATGTTTGCGAATTGGTGTTCTTCCCGGTCCGAAGACCCACAGAGGTGCGCAGTCGGGTCAGTGCTCTCATTCCTGCAGGAGAGGTTGGAGGGGTGGCTGTCCCCCTCCACCTTGTAGGTTTATGTTGCCATTATTGCGGCCCACCACGACACAATAGACGGCAAGTCTAAGGTTCCTTAGAGGAGCCCGGATGTTGAACCCTCCCCGGCCAAGCCTGTTCCCCTCCTGGGATCTCTCAGTGGTCCTCTTGGGCCTTCAGAGATCCCCCTTTGAACCGCTTGAATCAGTCGAGCTCAAGGCCCTCTCCCAGAAGATGGCCCTCCTGATTGCACTCGCTTCCATCAAGAGGGTTGGGGACCTTCAAGCGTTCTCTGTCAGCTACACCTGCCTGGAGTTCGGTCTGGCAGACGCTCACATCATCCTAAGACCGTGACCGGGCATATGACCAAGGTTCCTACGACTCCTTCCATAGACCAGGTAGTGACCCTGCAAGTGCTGCCCCAGCACTTTCGTTGCTGTGTCCAGTGCGTGCCCTGCATACTTATGTGGACCGCACTCAGAGCTTTAGGTGTTCTGAGCAGCTCTTTGTCTGCTTTGGTGGGAAAGGGAACGCTGTCTCCAAACAGAGGCTTTCCCACTGGGTGGTTGACACCATAGCATTGGCCTATCACAGCCAGGCCGTGACTGGAAGTGACACTCAACGAGAAGTGTGGTGTGCTCTTGGGCACTGGCCAACAGCACCTCCCTAGCAGACATATGCAGAGCAGAGGGTTGGGCAACACCCAATGCCTTTAAGAGATTTTACAATATAAGGGTTGAGTCGGTTTCATCCCTTGTTCTCTCAGGTCTGAGCCAGTAGAACTCTGTAACGCGGAAACAACTGGCCAGGTGTACCGCTTGCATCTAGTGCCTTTCCCCTCCACTGAGGTGATCACATGCGCTCTTATCCCAGGAGATCCCCCTAACTTGGCTCCCTAGATGACTCCTCCCTAGCCCTTTGATCCGCAAATTCAGCAGAGGAATTCCCCTACCAGACCCACTACGAGTACTGAAGCTAATCTGTACTGGAATAGGTGCTCCACAGGTCGGGCCCCCATGTGGACTTACCTTTGTGTATTTTCCGCAATTCAGTCCCCTTGCGAGCAGACCCACATCTCTCTTGAGCAGTCCCCACTGCCCCCCCGGTCACCGTGTTTGTAGCAACTCCTCCCTCTCAATAGGTAGGATCTAGCACTGTGCCATTCTCCACATGTGGCCTGAATTTCACCACTCTTTACCTGCCTTAGCCTGGGCGGGTGTGGTCTCCGCAGGGTATTTTCCCCCTGAAATAATACGAATTGGAAAAGAACGGCTTCCCCAATGCGTGTGATAGCGTTAAGATGGCCCCAGCCACTTTAAGTCTATGCGAGAATCATAGAGAGAGAAAAGGCGCGGCTGGCACGGCTTGCGCCCATGCTTGGCATGTCGCCTTATTCACCCCTTCAGGGTGTATGGAACCAGAAGGTTATGACTATTTTATGGGGCATTGGGGAAGGGTACATGCAGTCTGACGTGGCCTGTCGCACGCAACTGCCTGCCCGCATCTGCATTAGCAGCGAACGTACACGGTTCGCGCATGGCATGATTAAATATGGACCCCTAGTGTCACTTCTTCGACACAACGTCGAAATTAGTGACAGACGGGGAATGACTAGGTTACTATTATATTCCATTCGAGATGTAAATTTGAGGGAACGAGACGTTGTGTCCTGGCAGAACCTCATTCTCGGCTCCTCAGGGCAAAATCCTGAATGGACAGATGCATTTCCCTCCCTTTATACCCGTATGTCCGGGGGCGGGACATGCAAATTCTCTCTGCCAATTTCTCATTGGCCTTTTTCTCAAGATCAGAGATGCACGAGGCTCTCAAGAGAGAGCCCTAGTGTCACTTCTTCGACACAACGTATCGGTCCCTCTGTCAGGGAACGGAGGTTACAATAGTAACCTAGACGATCTCCTAAGCAACCAAAATGGCCCGGTTGTTAGGGACGGTAGAGTCACATTGCGTAACCTTTTTTGGTCGCTATAATGTGGTTCGATCTCGGTGGTGTGCGTGGTGAGTTGTTCGTGGATGCTGCAGAGAATAATATGAAGCCTTCACATGCGCTATGTCTCCACGGTAACGTGCTCAACAAGCCACGTGGAAGTTGACAACTTCCCTTTTGGGCTGGGCGATATGTAAAAAACATTTTAGCAATAATCACCTTTAAAATATTTCAATATCCGATTATATGGTCAACCCCCCTGCCAAGGGTCGGTGAATATTTTTGCTTTATTGATTTTGCTTTAAAAAATTTATTAATTTATTGAAACATGAAAAACTTAAAAGACATTTCTAAATTCAATTGGCACTTCAAACTAAATTAAAAAAGCAATTAAATTAACAAAGTGATTAAAAAAATCTTATATATAACTATCTCCCCAAATCCAAACATTTACCATCTCCATTTGCCATCATGCAAGCATCCGTCAATGACACCTGGTGAAACATTACTTATAGCCTACAAATTAAGAACTAAAGACAATTATAAATGTAAAGATAATTATAATAATCATCATAATAAACAAGTCTAATAAATTTCCTTGAGTTCCCAAAAAATGCTGCAACATGTGTGTTTTTATAGAATGTATTTGTATTGCAATTTGGTAATACAGTTAATGCTGCCTAAAGAAAATAAAAAAGAACTAAATTTTAGGTTCAAGGTGAACGTGTCTTGTATTATTTTAGGATTTAATCACTTTTGTCTTTGTTTCTTTAATACAAAGATAGGCTATCTGTATACTGAACCTGCAGAGTTGTGTTCACAATGTGTAAGCACAAAATACAACTTTTAAAAATACAATTTATTGTCCATATTAAAAATATGAATATCAGCCATTGAAAATGACTAGTATATCTGGGATATACTGGAAGAAAAGAGCTCTTAATGGATACAGAATTACAGCAGACTTGGGAAGATCAGTTGTGTGTGGGCTATTTTATGTTTAAATGTGTTAATAAAAGTTATTCTAAAATGTTAAATATCTTTGATTGGATTTGGAAAGTGAGTTAGATACGGTTGGTTGAAAATGTGCTCTTTTTCTTCTATATGTGAAGTCTGATCTAATCCCAAGAGAAGTGGATCAGGTTATTAGATATGTATGATTATGATTTCATAGTTGATACTCATGTAAATACTGTTGAAATTAAAGGCAAGAAAGTTATAAATCCTAGGGCCATCTCTGGCTGTAGATGGGGTGCCGACGCACACAAAAAAATTGCTCAACATCTACAGAAGCATGTTAAGACGTTTTCTGAATTATGTATGCATAGTACAGTATATAGAGCTGCAGCTAAGCAGGTTGAATAAACTACAGTTTAAGGCTCTTAGGTTACACTGAAAAAAGTGTCAATCTGTGATTGTTGCAATTGGAGCAATTTCTACCTGATATAACCCTTAAAAATGTTTTGTTTGTGTAATCATGTAGAGTCAGGTTGATTCAGACATGTTAAATAATAATTTTGACTTCACATTTTTAACTTTAATTTAGGATTTGGGTGGACAATCAATAAAGAGGTGTCTCAGTACCTGTAGATAACTATATACACAAATGGACCTAATACACCCCTTACAGTACACTGGTGTTTTCATCCAAAAGTTTAATTCATACATCAAAAGGCTGTTACATTTATCGTCATTATATTCTGGTTAATACGTTTTATTGTTATTAAGGCATCAATGGGTGGAAGAGATGGCCAGAAAGGATTATTTGCTCTGATTCTCTGTTGGCCCCTCAGTAGTCTCTTCTTTCCAGTCTGTCAGAGAAGACATAGCCTACTGATTGATATACACACTTGTACAATTTACTTCAGTCACAGATATATGAAAATGAATGTGAGGTTTTGTTGGGTGCCTGCAGATAGTGGTCTAGCCTAAATGTATGGTACTCAAGACAGACGCTTCGGACAGATACTGTTGATTGCACAATAAACAGTAGGAGGCGGTATATGCCTATGACTCTCCATCCGCAAAAAAATAAATACAAAAAAAAAAACAGCATAGAAGGAGAAAGTCGTCATTTCCTTGTGTTGCCATGAATCTCTGGTGTTACATGAAAAATCATCCTGTAGCTCAAATTATTATTATTTTTTTTTAAACGTTTTTTAAGGCGTATTAATAGCATAACATAACACGGCAGATTAAGTTGATGAAATCACATTAACTGTCGATACAAATGTAAATGTTTATTTATTAACTAAACAAATGGCTCCGGGGAACGTTGAAACGTCGCTATAAATAACACGGAAGTTGAGAGTGCGGTAAAGTTGTTTTTATATTGGATATTCGTCAGACATTCAGCAGGCAAAGTTAGGGAGTGTCTCTAAAGTGTGAAACAGACTAAGGCCGGTGAAAAACAGATTACTCTGTGGCTATAAAAAACGTGTAGCTTTATCAAGATGCAACTTAATATCGTCAAACAAGTTAAGCAGAAATATATGGTAGACCAAATCTAACATTTAAAGCCATAAATGCCTTATTCCCTAGGCTACGTAATGATGTTATAACAATGTAATGTAGGTGAAATTTCATTTAACTTAAAGCTAACAGAAATAGATGCATGTCAGACCTCCTATAGCACATGTATACATAACACAATTCCACCTAAAGTTTCTTTTTTCTTTAGAATTGTAACTTTATAATTGTTTTTATTTATTTTTATTTTCAAATCCATATAACTTCCTGGTCATGTGACCTGATGATGTCATACAACCTGTTATATATTAACAAACACTTCTAACACATTGTACACCACTTGGATGTTGGGAATATAATTTTGTGCATTTTTTATGATTTTTGGAAATGTTCAAATCCATATAACTTCCTGGTCATGTGACCTGATGATATCGCACCACCTGTTATATATTCACAAACACTTATAACACATCGTACACCTCTTGGATTTTGTGAATATAATTGTGGGAATTTTTTTTTTATTTTTGGAAATGTTCAAATCCATATAACTTCCTGGTCATGTGACCTGATGATGTCACATCACCTGGTATCTATTCGCAAACACCTAGAACACATCGTACACCTCTTGGATTTTGGGAATATAATTTTGGGAAATTTTTTTTGATTTTGGAAATGTTCAAATCCATATAACTTCCTGGTCATGTGACCTGATGATGTCACATCACCTGGTATCTATTCGCAAACACTTATAACACATCGTACACCACATGGATTTTGGGAATATAATTTTGGGAAATTTTTTATGATTTTTGGAAATGTTCAAATCCATATAACTTCCTGGTCATGTGACCTGATGATGTCACATCACCTGGTATCTATTCGCAAACACTTATAACACATTGTACATGAGTTGTATTTTGAAAAGGTAGTTTTGTGTTTTTTTTATGATTTTTGGAAATGTTCAAATCCATATAACTTACTGTGACCTGATGATATTCCACCCTTAACATTAATTGGTTGCATGCATATGTAAGATGTTGGCAGGTGAATTTATCATTTCTATGCAGAATGACTTAAATACAGAATCTACACTGACGTTATCCTGATCAATACTGGTGCTGGCCAGTCTGAATTTCTGCCATCTGGCAAATCTTAACTGCCTTAAATACAACGTACAAATTGGTCAGAATACACTCCTAGAATATCCCCTACAACTGGTACACACCGTTCCATGGTAATCCATGAAATCACAGAACAAAGACATTCCACGGTTCTTCAATGTAACCTTTCTACACTTAAAATTATTATACTAATCATGAGGCATGTTTAGCATTTTGTGTGGCATTTATTTTATTTCTAAAACCAATAAATGTACATATTAGCACATATAAGTACTTTTTAAGATGACCGGAAAAACACTTTTTATAGTGTTATACATTGTTTTGCACAAAATGATGACAAAGCAGGTTGACATATTTCATTAAGAAGAGAAGTTAAGAAAATATTCTTTAAAAAATAATTAAGTATTTATAAAGTGGCGCACAAATATTATGTAATTTGTTATGACGAGTGACTCTTCATGAAATCCTTTCAGCACTTTACACATGGACAGGGACACCAACAATTTATACATGGATAGCAACTTCAAGCACTTCACACATGGATTGCACCTGGTGTTGCACGTATGTTTCAAGTACAGTTTTGGAAAGCCTGGCTTTTTATCATGATAATGATCAATCTTTAGACTACAGAACTGCTGAACTAGGTAGGCCTAATCACAGATGATGACGAGATGGCCTGCAGAGAGGAGATGCGTTTCCTAACACACTCTGTACCAGGAGAACAACGTCTCTCTCAACGTCAACAAGACCAAGAAGCTTGTGGTGGACAACAGGAGACAGGACAAAGAACACAGCCCCATCACTATCGATGGAGCACCGATGGAGAGGGTCAGCAGCTTCAAATTCTTTAGAATTCACCCCTTGTCCTTTGCTTCCAACCCGACTGGGAAGGAGATATGAGTTTCTAAACCTGACGAGGAAAGAGGCTACAGGATAGATGAGGTTAAGTTTTTGTTAGCAAAACCTTTTATTTTGCTATGTTGCTGCACTCTAGCTGAAGAAGGGCCCCAGCATTGAGGGACCTTATCTGACCCTTACAGCCCCTCCAGCAGTGCATCCCAGTCCACAAAGGGCCTCTGCATCCGCAGACATTGCCTGTCCCACACAGCTCCTCAGTGACGCAGCCAGCCTGCATAGGACCCTGTGAAGATTCAACTGACCCAGCTACCCGGTCCACTGTTTAAGGACCCTCTTGGCACAACCGAAGTTCAGCATCCTCCAGCCCAGCATGGCAATGACTACGGGATCACAACTCTGCGCCCTTCCGACTGCACACTACCCACATCGCCAGTGGAAGACATCTCTCCTGCCGGAATGATCAACCAAGTGTGTGGAAAGTAACTATAAGCTTACCCAACCTCTTTCTAGAGACCATGGCATATGCATATGTTTTTTTAACTTGCTTACCTAACAGTTACCTGGGGTCAGCTTGTTACAAATAATAAGTATATTATTTGTTTAATGATAAATAAGCATTATTTATCACCATTTTGCCAGAGCCATTAGGTGGATTCCCATAAGGAGCAATCCCATACAATTCTCTCCCATTGCTACATTCAGTTCAACAGCATTGCATTTATCCTTTCTGTATTCATATTGTATTTGTTTTATTGTTTAATTCAGCTCTTATCTTTTGGTTATTAGTTTATCCTTTAGCATTGCATATCCATTATTAGCATTATTAATCGCTGTGGTAATTACTCTTGCATATCTATTGTTAATATATTTCCTTAATTTTATTACAAACTTGTCTTCATTGTGTTGCTGATCAAAAGACTCTTATTTTCCTTCAGATAAATCAGCTGACTAACACCCTCTAGTTTCCAGTATAGCTCTTTTGAGAGTGTTCTTAAATTGTTAAGAGAGTATTCTTAACTGGTGCCCCATATTGCAAAGGAGGAGGGATCATCTGATACACTCATAACCACACCTTAAGTGACACATGATAAAAAATCTTTACGTCATCAGTGAATTGAGTAGAAACTACAAAAAGCAAGGAGCATCATCAGAGTCTCCAGCCATCCAAAAATTTTCCCTCAGGCTATCAGACTGCTGAACTGCTAAAAACTCCATACCCTAGGACCATCATTGGATTCACTGTACTCAATCTCTCTCTCTCTCTCTCTCTCTCTCTCTCTCTCTCTCTCTCTCTCTATATATATATATGTACTGTACATACACTGAGGTTGAAGTCATTAAAATGTATTTTAACCACTCCACAGATTTCATATTAGCAAACTATAGTTTTGGCAAGTCAATACATTTTTATTTGTATAGTGCCTTTCACAACACAGATAATATTTATAATGTTTTAGAGGCATCATTGTGTAGTTATAATTTTGTTTTATTGTGAATTGAGCTTAAAAATTAGTAATTCAATAATAATTGTATTTATAACCCCAGTGAGCAAGCTGAAAGTGACTGTGGCAAGGAACACAAAACTCCATAAGATGTTGATTAATGGAGAAAAATAACATTGTGAGAAACCAGACTCACTGTGAGGGCCAGTTCCCCTCTGACTAACATCATGAATATAATGTAAATATTACTTATGTATAGTGCAAGTCATGCCTTAAAATTATTAAACTAAGTAAGTGTTAAGGGTCAGTGTTTAAACATGTTGTATGAACTGTTATATTAATGACTAATGTCTTTGAAGTCCATCCTGAATTAACTGCAGAAATTCACATAGATGCAATTGTCCTTTGTTAGTTGGCTGATGAAGGCTTTTGTTGGCAATTAATTGATAGTCTGTGTATTCCATTATAAGACTGTAGTCCATCATAATACCGAGGTGATGCAGGCAGAGATCAGTGAGGTGCATCACAGTTCAACCTGGCCGGTAATTTCAGTGGGGGGCTACCCAAAGTCCAAGATTCAGGCAATTGTATATGAAGTATCCCATGTCTTATGGTTGGAGTTGGCATCAGTTCATCCTCTGAAGTCCATCATAATAGACTGAAGTGATGTATGGTCGGCACCGACTGCTATCATCACACAGCGACACGAAGCACATTTTTTATATCAAGTATTCATGTTTTTACTAGTGGAAATGTAATTATTGATATCAACAATTGCCAATTCCACTAGCAAAAATTTTATTATTGATATCAAGAATTAGCATTCTAACTAGTAAAAACTGAATTGTTGGTTTCAACAATTCATATTCAGTGAATGAATAAAAGGTAAAACGGCTAGCCATAAACTATTCCTTAAAGCTTTTACGATCATCTTTACGAAAGCTCGTTGTTTTTATGAAGGAGTAACTCCTTTGTACCAAACCAGCACTTATCATTCGTTATAAAGTAGAATTTAACTGGTTCGTTACGAGAGCTGTCCAGTCAAAGGTGCTGAAACTTTGGCCAAAATATCCAGAGGTGCGTTTCAATCGACCGGTAGTGTCATGCGAAGTGGACTTAATACGGTAGTCAGTCATCTTAAGTGTGATTCCAATCTGATGGGAGCGAAAATGTTTAGTTTGAAGGGCATTCTAAACGGCACAGGGGAATAAGGATACCATAACTTCATCATTTCCCTTACCCACCAGTCATTGCAATCCATCAGAGAACTGACGAGGTTTGCCAAAAATAAACGCTCAAATAAAATTAAGAAAAGGCGTTTCAGACTCTTAAGTTTTAATTAAGCTTAATTCACCTCAGGGGTGTTCTTGGTAAGCGGTTGTGCGTGATTGTAAATCGCACAAGATGCGACCGTTAATTACATTGGTCATTACGATTAAGAAGACACATATGTTATAAAGATAACCAACAAATATTTATATTGAATAGCAACAGCAATTTAAGTCTGGAAAAATAAAGTAATTTGAATGCGTAATATGAACACGTGTGAATGTATTATATAGACTAAAGTTGTTTATATAGTAAGGCAAAGGCAAGTTATAGTCTGTATAGGCATTTACACGTGTACATTATGTCTTCTTACTTAAACCCATTCATCTGCGCGACAGATGACATTGCAACAGGGTATTCCAAATGAAAGATTTTTGTCAAGTTAAATGGATTTCAACAAATAGCCCGTGTTCAATGAGCAGTGAACAGGGTATGCGACCCTGTGGATCCTAATCAAAAAAGCTTATTAGAATATTGGTTAATCCTGTTGGATCTTATTTGATTTTTAGAATCTTATTGGACATATACTTGTATTGTATTGGAATAATGTCATGCTAATGGACATTTATAAGAAATTGATAAGGGTGCTATGGGAGTTTAAAAATCCTAAAGGATTTTCTTTTAATTCTTATTGTGTGCTATAGCTATTCTTTTCCTGTTTGTAATAATTAAAAAGTCAAATTTTTGTCGCCGGAGATTTCAACCATGCGAATCTCAAGACAGTGTTCCCTAAATTCCATCAGTATGTGGACTTTGCAACGAGAGGGGCGAACGCGCTTGATCTTGTTTACACAAACATCCCAGGCACGTACCGGCACCTCGGCTACTCAGACCACATCTCTGTTATGTTAATTCCAGCATACAGACCGCTCGTCAGACGTACAAAACCGCTTCAGAAGGTGAAAACCTGGCCAACAGGAGCATCTCTGCTCTTCAGGACTGTTTTGAGTGTACTGACTGGCACACACGTTCAGTGTATTAGAATGAGGGCCAGTTGAATATGTTCGTACTACCATCTAGTGGCAAAGTAACTGTATAACATCCTTATTAGGATTTTTGATTATGCAGGCAGTTGCTTAGGACCCATTATATGCTAAGGACCCAGTAGTTATGATGCAATTCTGTTGTACCTCATGTGCCATTGCTTTTGATACTGTGGATATCCCAGTTCATCAAAGATGTTCTTTGCAAATGTTGTTAATTGGTATCATGTGTGCATGCATCAAATAAACCACACACATCTACATACACTGAAACTACTCCACTGAATCTGTACATATAAACATCAATGTGTGAAGAATAAAGAAGGTTAATTTTTCCACAAAGAGTGGTCTGTTAGTGGTGCACTGATATATCTCCTCTTCAATCGGACATAAATAATTTGTTCTAACCGGACATTCTCTGGTGGTTGCAAACTGATAGTAATCAGCACCTAAGTGCCTTTATAGTATAGCTCAAACACTACACTCTTTCATATTCAGGAGGCTGCAACATATGGCGATTCTACCAACTTGGAGGAATACACAGCATC
Organism: Xyrauchen texanus; assembly: GCF_025860055.1. Lineage (NCBI taxonomy): Eukaryota > Metazoa > Chordata > Actinopteri > Cypriniformes > Catostomidae > Xyrauchen > Xyrauchen texanus. The sequence goes on along the minus strand of NC_068280.1, from coordinate 26,173,328 downwards.
AGTGTCCAGCTACATCAGCAAGTGCATTGATGATGTCACTTTCTCCAAGACCATCACAACACGCTCCAACCAGAAGCCGTGGATGACTCGCGGAGGTGCGCACGCTGCTGAGGACCAGAGACTCCGCCTTCAGAGCAGGCGATAAGGCAGCCCTAAGACCAGCTAGGACCAAACTGTCCCGGGCAATCAGAGAGGCAAAGCGCGCACGCCCAGAGAATCCACAGTCACTTCCAGGACAGTGGTGACATGCGGCACATGTGGCCGGGCATCCAGGCCATCACCAATTACAGGACAACATCAGTTGCCTGTGACAAAGATGCCTCCCTTCCAGATGCGCTGAACAATTACTACGCTTGGTTTGAAGTGCAGAACGACGTGGTGGCGTGGAAGACCACCCCTCCTCCCAACGACCAGATGCTCTGTCTTACCACGGCGGATGTGAGGAAAACTCTACGTAGAGTCAACCCACGGAAGGCTGCTGGACCAGACAATATTCCTGGCAGAGTGCTCAGAGGATGTGCAGACCAGCTGGCAGATGTCCTTACCGACATCTTCAACATCTCTCTGAGCAGCGCCGTCGTTCCAACGTGCTTCAAGGCCACCACCATCATCCCCATGCCAAAGATGTCTTCAGTGTCATCCCGTCGCACTCACACCAATCATCATGAAGTGCTTCGAGAGGCTCGTCACCTCCCTCTGCAACTGGATCCTGGAATTCCTGACTGGGAGACCTCAGTCAGTCCGGATCGGGAACAGCATCTCCACCACCACACTGAGCACTGGGGCCCCCCAGGGCTGTGTGCTCACTCCACTTCTGTTTACTCTGCTGAATCACGACTGTGCAGCAATGCACAGCTCGAACCACATCGTCAAGTTTGCAGATGACACGACCGTGGTGGGTCTCATCAGCAAGAACGATGAGTCAGCATACAGAGAGGAGGTGCAGCGGCTAACGGACTGGTGTAGAGCCAACAACCTGTCCCTGAATGTCGACAAAACAAAAGAGATGGTTGTTGACTTTAGGAGAGCACAGAGTGAGTGCATTGTCGAGCTCTCTGCTGAACATCGACGGCTCCTCTGTGGAGATCGTTAAGAGCACCAACTTCCTTGGTGTTCACCTGGTGGAGAAACTCACCTGGTCCCTCAACACCAGCTCTATCACCAAGAAAGCCCAGCAGCATCTCTACTTTCTTCAAAGGCTGAGGAAAGCACATCTCCCACCCCCATCCTCACTACATTCTATAGAGGGACTATTGAGAGCATCCTGAGCAGCTGCATCACTGCCTGGTTTGGGACTTGCACCGTTTCAGACTGCAAAGCCCTGCAGAGGATAGTGAGGACAGCTGAGAAGATCATCGGGGTCTCTCTTCCCTCCATCAAAGACATTTACAAAAAACACTGTATCCGCCAAGCAACCAGCATTGTGGATGACACCACACACCCCTCACACAATCTCTTTACCCTCCTGCCGTCTGGCAAGAGGTACCGAAGCATTTGGGCCGTCACGGCTAGACTGTGTAACAGCTTCTTCCCCCAAACCATCAGACTCCTCAAGACTGGACTGACACACGCACACACACACACACACACACACACACACACACACACACACACACACACACACGTGTCCTGAGTTGCACTTTAATTACTGTCACTTTATAACTGTCTTCTACCTCAATAACTGCTATGTGCATAGAACACTATCTCATAGTATGTTGTTTATGTTTTTAGAAACTGTCATCTTTTTGCACTATTGTGTACTGGTCGGCGCTGCACTGTCACTGTGCCTATTGTCCTGTTCATTGTTAGAAATTTATTTTTTCAGTACTTTTTGCACATGTATGCATGTGCACTTTATATAGGTATATATAGGTATTTTATTTAGTTGTGTAGTCTCATGTGGTTCTGTGTTTGTCCTATGTTGTTTTATGTAGCACCATGGTCCTGGAGGAACGTTGTCTTGTTTCAGCTGTGTACTGTACTAACTGTATATGGTTGACACGACAATGAAAAAACACTTGACTTGACATGACTTGACCACGCCCATTTGCTAAATGACACTATTATAGCTATCCAAAGGGTAAAGTTATTATTTATAAATTATTAATATTATAAATGATTGACCAAGAGAGTCCGGAGAATTGGACTGCATTGGTTTTATTGAGGTTGAGCACAAAATATTGAGCGCGGAGATCGTTTTGTCTGGTTTGGGCCAAGGATTCCAATGGAATAGAGCACTCGAGTCTACGACAAACGGTCTAGGAGTTATTTGCAGTTTCATGGTTTGTATCGCTGTAGCGCCCCTATTGACTGATTTGGCCGGGTTCTGAGTAGCGAGCAATACTACTACCACCTGACCAAGCCTCAAAAGCTCCTCAAAAGCTCTTCAAAGCACATAAATACAACATAAAGGTAATTTGGATGACTCCAGTGTTTTAATCCATGCCTTTTGAAGTGATCCATTCAATTTGGGGTGAGAACAGACATAAAAACCTTGACATCAGCAGTCTCTTTGGCGATCATGATTTCAGGCTCATGATTACACTTACTATAGCGTTATCTAGCGCTCTGTGCATGCGTCAAGCACTAGGAAGTGTAATTGAGCTTGAAATCATTATCGCTGAGGAGTTTGGTCACAGTCACTTGCATTTTTGGACAAACAGACAGATCTCCTTTAAAATATCTTTGGTTAAGTTCTGTGGAAGAAAGAACATCATACGCGCTTGAGACAGCATTAGGGTGATTAAATGATGTGAGAATGAGAATTTTTATTGAACAATTTCTTTAATAATAACAGGAGGTAGATCTGCAATGCTGAAACAGCTTTATAGTGTAGAGAACAGCCAGTCCAACACAAAAAGGCCAAGAAAGGATTGAGCATTAGGGAGGGGCAGTGCCAGAAACACCCCAGAACTTTCTTGGGGTCAGAGAGCAGTGAGGAATGTAGGTTAAGGTTGTTGATGTATGTGATAATGGCAATGATAATATGGATTAGATTTGTTGTTCTTTCTCTTTTATGCACAGTGTGTCAGTACACCAGTCACTGCAAAGAAAATTAGCAGGATAATAGTCAAATTCATCCAAAAATTCAACTACATAGGAAAGAAAAAGTAAGTTCATACCATGATAACACTGTGCATGAAAGGAAGTCATACATACTATCAAATACTATGAAACTCCAACATACTCATTAATGTACAGCTTTTTAACGTACTGTATTTTATTTGAAAAAGGATTACACATTTTCCCTAGCTTATTATGTTTAATATTGTGTAATTAAATTAAAAGAAATACATATAAATTTGATCATGTCATTCCAAATCTTTTACTCCCCCCACAGTTTGGAGCCATAATTCACTTTCATTATATGACGAAAAGCTGTGTGAAGATTTTTCTTACCTGTGCTTTGTGTTACCTGAAAGAAAGTCATACAAGTTTGGAACGAACATCATTAGGGTGAGTAAAAAAGGACAGGATCAATATTTTCTGATAGAGTATTTCTTTAAGGAGTTTATAGCTACACTTTGGGGTTAAGTTTGTGACGATTAATTGGCATTTGAGTGTTACAGTGGTTCCTTGTCATGTAGAATGAGATTTCTCAATGATAACGTTTTTAAACATTTTCAATAACTCACTCCCAAGAATTAGTTTCAGAATTTCTGATCATTATTAAAGGAAATACACAATATAGTAACCTAGAAATCACTTTTCTGGGTTTTTCCAGAAAGCAGAAGGTCCTTGTGATTCATACTGAAAGCTGTTTTAAACAAACCTCTAACACCCTGTCTACACTGGATGCTTGCTTCGCATCACAACAAAAACAAATATATTTTATTATAATCAATGATGCTGTTTACACAGAAAGTGTCTGTTGCTGCACATTGCGTCGAGCCAACAGTAAACGAGTGTCCTGCTCCATTTTGCGCTGCATGTGCTGGCGCTACTCATGCCAACAAGACAAATAAACGGTTTGAATGTTCACTTGGACACGTCCATTAAAGACAGTAAGCCATTAAGGTGTGTCGCATCACATCAACCGATGCGCCGGAAGTAGATGGGGTGTAGTGTTAAATACTTAAACACTGCTACAAATTTTTTTTTTAACTAAATTAAAGACATAGTTTTTTCTGTTTTTGTTTTTTAAATAATTTATTAAAATTCATGCATCTTAATAAGGTGACCCTTTACTAATTCATCTGCATGAAACAAGGCATGGCTGGGAACTGTGCACAGACTTTCGTGATATCTAATTTGTGGGTGTTCTATAAAAGTATTACCTTGAGAAATAAAATGTTTGTGCTAATCCAACAGCAGCCAATCTTGAATCTGCTCTTATATTTATATATATTTATTATCTTTCATTTGAAATGCCTCTGGGATAAAGGGATAACAGGCAAGTGAAAGCAGGCAGCTGTCATGGCCCTAACCATTGGCTGTTCAAGAAAGTTGACAACAGAGCCACAGAAACACTGTCAGAGTGAAAGCAGAATGCAAGCCTGCAACAGCAGTTACACAGCAATGCCACAAAACACGGTGCTTAAGCAGTTACAAGTTATTTATATCTAGTTTTATAGGCATCACATTGCTATATATCTAGGGCTCTTATGTGAATGTGGGTATGGCCTACCAGTCCCTCATCATTCTTTATGGATTGTTTATGAGTATAAATGTTATTTGCTCTTTATTCTTTTGACAGGCTACATCAAATATAAAGTCAATGTTGAAGTGAGGCTAATCAAGAAAGCCATCTTGCATGTGAATGAATGCAAGCTGTCAAAGTGACAGCATCATTAATGTACATCAGAATTGAGCATTTTAAAATGTGTTCAACATTGTAGCCTATTTTATAATGTTGTGCAATATTGTGCTTTTCTTCTTTATTCATGCTCTTTATATTCCTCTTTTTCTGTAATTAATAAAAGTAGTTAAACTTATAGTAAATTATAATAGTTAAAAAGTAATGAAAATGTAAAGGATACAGTTATGACAATAAAGAAACTATTAGAAATAAAAAAATATATTTTTTTTAATTTACATTTTAAGAATTCATTATCAGTCCCTTACTAATCGCCTCCATTTTTAAGCTTGTTTTAAGTTTTTGTTCATTGACTTCACTTACTCCAACTGCAAGACATGGCAGATTTTGTGATCTCAAAATGGCAGCCACCACGAGTGGGTTATCTGCAGTGTACAATAAAACTGCCTTTGCTAGAACATTGATAAGACTCGAGTCTCGTGTGTGTGTGTGTGTGTGTGTGTGTGTACATCATTTTAAACATATCTGTTAAAGTCTACATTTATTTAGGGACAAATCTATTTCACAGTGGAAAAGGGCACCATCGAGATTCTTAAAAGACTCATTTAATTCACATAAAATTTTCTGTATAAAAATCCAATAAGACTCAGTTCCATTTAGAAAATCCTTTAGAAAAAAGAAAACTTAAATCCCATAGAACTGGTCCTAAATGATATGAATTCCCATTAGACTCTTATTAGATTGTCATGTGATCCTATAAGAAGATCTTATATGAATGATTCCAAATTATTATAGAAATTCCAGTTGGAATCCTGTAAAAATGTCTCATTGGGATCCTTTAGGAATTTTTCACAAGCTAGCTCGGGAGTTCTAATTCTGAACATGAACTGTCTCTCAGAGTTTCAGTTGTAGACTTTCGACTTCATATATATTAATTCATGTGGCGCAATAATGAGAAGGCAGCGATGTTCATAAGGGGCTCTCACATAAGTTTGAGAGAGACTGCCAATTGATTTCAATGCATTTATTTACAGATTGTTAATATTCTACAATGAAATTACTGAATGGCCTCTTCAGTTATCAATATTATATTTTTAAAATGTCCCTTTGTCTCTGATAAACTGAAAGATACGAGAATGTGTGTATGTTTAAGAGACAAAGCTGTTCTTCATTTACGAAAGTTTTTATGTAATTGGATATCAATGCTTTGGGGAAATGCGCCGTAGAGATTAAGTAGCCTACTACTTAAACGCTATTAACGTTCTTAGTGCGTCCCACATCTGATTTCACATGTTCGGTTGACACCTGTAGCTACGCTATTGATCACGTCATTGGGTGAAAGTTATCTGATTGGCTACTCCATATTTAAATATCCTGGCCGTTGCTTTTCTTTGTTTTTTTTTTCATTTAGGTCTATGCCTGAAAGAAGCCAGTCGTAAGAACAAGTCATACAGTTAATTTCATATAAATGGAAAATAGCCTCATGCGGAGCTTATGTCTTCTTTTAACACAATCGTCTTTAACCTATAGGAGTATACTCCAACTGCCGGTATGCGAGGAAATATTCTTTACGTTAGGCTACTTTGTGTTGATCATGACTGGCTTACCACACTTCAGCAACAATATGGTGAAGTGCTGCTACAACGTTATTATCAGTAAAATTTCGCACTTTAATGGGATAGCCTACATTTACTAATTTACAGTTTGACCAAATATGTCATTTTTTTCTGTCCTGTTCTCAAAATTATAAAGAAGTGGAAACAACAGGTCAAAAAGCACACCCTAAGGAAAATTGCTTTTTTTCTGGTCACAAAATGTATCAAGATTGAAAATAAAATAAAATAAAATAAAACACATTTCTTTTGATAAAGGAAAATTATTTGTGTAAAAATAAATATTTACAGAAGATCGTTTTCATTTAAAATCATTAAAAAACTTGAGGTACAAGTTATCTAGGGTGTTTATATTGATACCTTGAAGATATAGGGACAATCATTGTTCCAAATTTGTCAAACTAAAAAAATACTTTTGAGACAGCAAGATGCTTTTAAAGTTAAAAATTTAGAAAATGCTCATTCCAAATAACTTACAAAAAAGAGTGCGCCATTTCCTGTTAATTTTAATCACATTTGACATTTTATAACCTCTCACGAATTGTATGATCAATTTCATCCCTTGTGATTAAGTTAATTTGAGCTCATTTCGAACATTCTTGATTATCACACATCCTCTATCCAAAAGTTGTGTGCTAGTTGTAAAATCATGTAGGCTATTTTTTTAACGCATGATTGTATGTCTTTATGGCTCCATAAATGCTAATGCTTATTAACGACTTTAAAGAAAACATGTCTTAATGTCTTTAAAACCGAGCCAAAGTCCACTGTGCGGCAAGGAGTAACCCTCCATAAGATATTGAACAGAAAACCATCTCAGGAAACAGACTCAGGGAGGGCACTCCTCCTTTAGCATTGCAATAAATCGAATGTGCATATTAACTATGTGTGTAATACATAACATATATACACTGAATAAATACAATTATGATTTTCCCCCACAAGCTAAAGCAATGTCAAAAAATCTGAGAATAAAGTTTCAAGGATACTGACCATGTCTTTGATGCCCATCCACACTTGATGTCAGATGTAGACGTCAGTTCGGTGTCTTTTATCTTGCTGCCTAGTATTAACTTTGTTTGGCTTTATGGATTAGTTGTAACGATTAAAGATATTGTAATGGAATAAGTAGGCCTATGTTTATCAGTGCAGCCTACCCTTTCTAACCGAACGTGAAGGTCGCGCCGAGACGCTTCAAATCACTCCAATTATAATAAGTGATACTGAATACGTGTGTCTCATAGCCCGGACGAACTTCCTGTGCTATTGTGTCCAGTCCATCTGAAATAAACGTATCAAATGTAGGGCCTATGTGTGAATGTTTTAACCATTAATTGTATTCGTTACATTTTTAAGTTCATTTCTGAGAGTTCAATCCGGCTCGTGATGTTTCTGGTCTAGTAATTCCAAAGATCTCTTTCTTCTAACCATATATACACAGTTTAAACTGACTTATAACTGAATAATGATACTAATTATTACAATTATTATAACAATAACAGTAATAGTGCACAACAATAAGTAATTATGTATGACAGACTGAATTTCGATTGAAAATAAAGGCTATTGAACCTCTGAAGCATTACTGTGATTGGTGCGTGAAGATATTGAGAATGTTCACATGATGATTGTAATTCACCATGTTTACATTCTTCCGAATTATGTAAATTGCTGACATCACAATAATCATCACCTGTAATCCACAAACACACACACCTGGCGCACCTGCTACAAACCTAATAACAAATTAGGCCATGTGATTATAAATATGCCACTGCTAATGTTGAAATAACTCCAGAACTGAGAAAGACTGGTACTAAAACGTGTTAAATTGTTAAAATATATTTCTACAACAATGGTGAAATCAAAAAGAGGAAAAGGAGCACTTAGACAAGACTTGTGGACAGCAGCTGGAGGTAAAGATGTTCTAGTTAAGTTTTTCAATGCAGAAAACCTAGTTCAGCAAGAAACCAAGCAAAATGCACAGATCTGGCACACATTGTCCACTAAAATATTTGGACTCAACACAACAAAAAATAGACAATGGTTGTATGTGGTGTGGAAATACAACAGGCGGGGTATTAGAACAACAACTGAGGAGCAAGGAAGGAAGGAAGAAATTGAATTTGCTTCTCAAACGACAATGTCTTCCCAGAAGACAAATAACAATAAAGAAACTTTGGAGAATCAGGAGAGGGCTCAGCCAGAGAGTGAACCTGAGGCTTTTGTGAAGACTGGGAGTGAGACTCATGTGCCTCCCCGAAGTGTTCTGAGTCTCCAAAGTGTCGAAACAAAAGTTGGACAAGGTCCAAAGAATCCGTTTCGAAAGATGCCACATACCCCCCCAAAATTTTTTAAATTGCTAATAGAACCAAAGATCTGGTCTAAAATAGCCCCTTTGAAATGGGCAAACAAACTGAGGCCGCCATGGACTCACTACCTATACAATAAATTTCGAAAATTAAATCCTTTCTGTACACTCCGGTTCACCTACCAACATGTACGTGCAATGGGGAGCCGAAAATTGCATTGTCCTTATATAACGGTGCGTGCCAAATGCACTTTTCCATCATGCTGTGCAAGCTATTCGTTTACGATCAGAAACAAACCATTGCGACAACAGTACATCCCAGTGACTGTGTGCCGTTCTGGAGAAGTATTGCATCGGAAATCGGATCAACGCCTCCGACCTGCTAGCAACATCAGGCGTGGAACAATATCCAAAGCTGTAATTAAAGGTGTCAGCAAGGAATATTATTGTAAAAAAGGCTATAGTTACTAACCTCTCTCTAAAATCTCCCCCTCTGTATTTTGAGGCACATGCACACACACAGCACCTTTCCTGAGCCAATCAGCGTCCAGAAACCTTGTGCAGGTGATCTCCCCCGCCCTCACAGAGACAGTATTAACAGTGCAGCGGGACACGGAGACTGACGCTGAAGCTAAAGCAGTATAAACTGTTTATATAGCGCATTTCGGACGAAGTGTTGTGCGTGAATGCCAAAGTAAGTTTGTAATTCTTAATTATACAGTCTATTCGCTCTGGGAAACAAGTTATTATGATGTAACGATATACCATAGAGATGTGTGTGTATTCCCAATTGTTTATTCATGCCTGTAACACTCTAGCTCGTATGTCTGTTTACATAACTTTATTATTGTCCGCACTAGAGTTACACTTGCTTTATTATTACATGTTATGTTATAGTTTGAAGTTAAATTTGCTGTATTTTTTTCTGTATTTAATGGGAGTATTGTTGTGAACAATTTATTACGCGCATGCGCTCTCATAACCCCGACAGAGCGGCGCCATACGAGCTTCGCAGCTTTACAAGGTGTCAGATTACAGCTGTGCGTGGCATATAACATAAAGGTTACAGCCTAACTTACATTTGCTTTCAGTTTATTCTAATAATGTGCCTGTTTAATTATTAATGTTATTTTATCGTGCTACATTATTGCTCATATGTTTAATTGTTGTAATTATTATTATGTATATTCATGTTTATGTTACTGTTTATTTTATAGAAAACCACAACCATACAGGCCAGTCTGTTGAGTGGTGACAATAAATGGGTTATTCCCAGAAAGTTATTGCATCTTCGTTTTCGTCTCTAATCGGACAGTCTTTGGTGGGTCAGCACCCTGAGCTGGCAACTTGTCTTATAAGTGCTACCAATCAAAAGCATTTTTTCATGGTCCTTCGAGCCGGATCCTGGACTTACCAAAGCGATAGAAGATGTCACAATATGAGGAGGATGAGCCAACTGTGCGAGTCAGGAGGAAGACTGTCCTTCCCGCACGTTATGACGAGTATGATCTCACTGGCTTCACCCTCTTCAATCCTGTTTCAGAACCCATGTCACCACTCACTCATTCAACCAGACTGGCAGAGGAAGGCGCAACTGGTTCTACTCCACTGCTACCAGGTCATAAAGCTGACAGTCCACTACAGTGGTCTGATGAGGAGAGTGAATCTGCATCAGACATCATAAGGAGAGAGAATAAGGATCTCCGCAAAGTCCTGCAAATGTTACAGCAGGAAAGGGGCACAGCTCAGAGCTCAAATGACCAATATGCAAAGGAGCTTTCTCAGCTTAAGCAGCAAATGAGGCAGCTGCAAATTCAGATGGAGCATCAACGTCCTGAAAGTCAGCCCCTTTCACCTGCCACCCCTACGAGGCAGTATAGCTCCAGTCGTCCTATACCTGCACCACGCTTCCAGCCACAAGCACGTTATGATAAACCACGCTTCAGACCTGTACCAGCTCCGCTTCAAACCGCAAAAGGAGTATCAGACTGAGGACAAGCTTCAAAGTCCTCCACACCACCCAACTCCAGCATCGACCTCCAATATTAAACAGAGCTCTTCTTACCACTTTAGGCCACAAGGGGTTAAGAGATCAGAGGCACATTACTCCCACAGACAAGAATACTTAAATCCTCCATACTGGGTCTCTCAAGATACCATAAAGCATCCACAAATGCCATGCCGGTCACTTACGCCATCACCTCCCCTGAAATAGAACTGATGTATCGAGGTCCAACCCCTACGATCCCTGACTTCATACATCCAAACCCAAGAGAGTTCTCACGACTAAAAATTGCACTGGAAAATATCCTCCCAGCTAATGCGACAGAAAGATTCAAATTCCAGATACTGATGGACCATCTGAAATTAGAGGAGGCTCTGCTAATTGCTGACTCATACTGCCATTCGCAACACCCTTACACAAGGACAATGGCTGCTTTAGATCAGCAGTTTGGTCAGCCACATCAACTAGCTCTACAACGGATTGCAGAGTTAATGGATGGCACAAATATAGCTAGTGGAGACCAGAAGGCCTTTAGACTTTTTGCTCTCAAGGTCCGTTCTCTGGTTGGCATGCTGGAACAATTAGGCAAGACGGGCCATTTCGAGTTACATTGTGGGTCTCATGTGTCTCGGCTGCTTGGGAAGCTTCCGCATGACCTCAGATCAGGTTTTCGGAGGTTTGCACATCCACATCATGTGCCCATACCTACACTTCTGGATTTTGCAGAATGGCTGGAGTTTGAAATCCAAGTTCAAGAGGACACTACAAGGTTTGCAAGCAATCAACATAAAGGGCCCTTAACACGAACAAGAGAGACTATCAGAGACTCTAAGCCAGCCGCTAAACGCACCACAATCTTTCTGAGCACAGAGAAGGCGATTTCTGAGTCTACACTATCTGCTTCACCATCTAAGACTTCTCTAAAACCCTACTGCACCTACTGTGACAACAGTAAGCACTCCCTCAACAACTGTACCAACTTCAAGCTGCTTACTAAAGATCAAAAAGCGAAGCTGGGTCAAAGACAACAACAGATGTTGGCTGTGGTAGAACTCATAAGTCAGCAGAATGTAACCTAAAAATGCGATGCAGACAGTGCAACAGCCGACACCTCATGGCTCTGCATGACATCAGTGCTGGGAAGCCTGATAATCCAAAGCCTGTTCACGATGACACTGCTGATACCAACACCTGTCTGCTCAACACTATGAATGAGATTCTCCTGATTCATAAGCCGCCTACCAGTCGGAAAGTTCTACTTAAAATCATCAAAGTGATTCTCAGAAATGGAAAGAGGAAAATGGATGCATATGCAATTCAGGATGATGGATCTGAGAGAACTATCCTCCTCCACAATGCAGCTCAGCAGTTGGGCCTTAAAGGTCAGCCTGAAGACCTTCCCCTTCGAACAGTCAGGCAGGAGTTTCAAGTTCTCAGAGGTGCAGCAATCTCATTTACAATCTCCCCAATGGCTCAGCCCACTAAACAGTATCGCATCAAAGGTGCCTTCACTGCTCAACAGCTAAGTTTAGCAGAACACTCACACCCAGTGAAGAATCTGAAGAAGAGATATCAACACCTTAAAGGGCTTCCACTGTATGATTTTGAAGCAGTCTGCCCCGTGCTGCTCATTGGATCCGATTACCCCCATCTGATCACTCCCATAGAACCAGTAAGGCTGGGCCCTCCAGGGGGGCCAGCAGCTATAAAGACACGTCTTGGCTGGACATTACAGGGCCCGATCCAACATTTACAGGAGGAGAGGACTGAACAGCACTGTCTCTTCACTTCAGTCTCGTCCCCAGAATCAGATCTCTACAAGCGAGTGGAGAAGTTATGGCAGATGGACGTACTGCCCTGGCGCAACGAAAAGATTTGCATCAGATCCAGACTGGACCAGGAGGCGGTGGAACTCTTAGAAAGGAAGACAATCAGGGTTGAGATGGATGGTGTCAAGCGGTATGCGACCCCTCTCTTGCGTGTCAAGAACATGCCTGAACTCAGAGCACCCAAAGAGGCAGTCTTATCACAGCTGAGGGCCACCGAAAAGAGGCTGAGAAAAAATCCAGAGCAAGCAGCCGCTTATACTGCAGAGATTTCAAAACTGGAACAAGCAGGTTATGTTAGCAAATTGCCACAGAATGCTGAGACATATCCTTCCTGCTCCTGGTACATCCCGCATCACATGGTGCAGCACAATGGGAAGAATAGGATAGTTTTCAACTGCTCGTTCCAATATCATGGACAAAACTTGAATGAGCTTCTGCTCCCAGGACCAGTTTTGGGACCATCCCTACTTGCTGTGCTACTCAGATTTAGGGAACATTCAGTGGCAGTCAGCAGTGACATCAAGGGGATGTTCCACCAAATTCGACTACTTCCAGAAGACAAATCACTCTTACGTTTCATCTGGAGAGACTTAAACATACATGAACAACCCAGGGTGTATGAATGGCAAGTCCTCCCGTTCGGCACTACCTGCAGCCCCTGCTGTGCCGTATTTGCACTCCAGAAACACGTCCTTGATCATAGCCAGCCTGGAGATGATGTCTGCAATTCGGTGCTGAAATCCTTTTATGTAGACAACTGCCTACAAAGCTTCACTTCAGCAGAAGAAGCAAAGTGTTTCGTTGACAGAATAAGGAACCTGCTGGCAGATGGAGGCTTCGAGCTGAGGCAGTGGTCCAGCAATGCCCCTTCGACTATAAGTCACCTGCCTCACAATGCCAGATCGGACAGTGCAGAACTCAGGATTTCACAAGGCCGAACAGACACCCAGGAATCGACATTGGGGCTCCTCTGGAATCATCAATCTGACACAATCTCCTACAAATACCGTGCCAAGGACAGTAGTGAGACTACCATGCGTAACATATACAGAATCCTAGCCAGCCAGTATGACCCGTTGGGCTACCTCATCCCTTATACCACTCGCGCCAAGATCCTCGTACAACGCCTGTGGGACAAAAAACGGGATTGGGATGATCCACACTTGCCCACAGATCTACTACAAACCTGGATTGAATGGGAGGAGGAGCTACCAGCCCTACAAAATATCGTTCTTCCTCGGTGTTACTGTAGCCCCACCAAGGACACAGAAACAAGCTTTAGAGACATACACGTTTTCTGTGATGCTTCTGAACATGCCTATGGCTCTGTGGCATATCTTCGAACAGAGGATCAACATGGGCAAACAGAGGTAGCCTTCTTAACAGCAAGATCACGTGTAGCACCAAAGAAACAACAATCTGTTCCCCGACTGGAACTGTGCGCTGCACTGACAGGAGCTCAACTTGCCAAAGTACTCGGCAACGAGTTGAACCTTCCCATACGACAAACGATCTTGTGGACTGATTCCACCACAGTCCTCACATGGTTACAATCAGACTCTTGCCGATTCAAAGTATTCGTTGGTACTCGGGTAGCAGAAATCCAGGACCTTACAGAACAACACAGCTGGCGATATGTACCCTCCGCAAATAATCCAGCCGATGACATCACTCGGGGAATGAGTCTGCAAGAACTTGACCCGAGAAGACGCTGGTGCCAAGGACCGCCTTTCTTAAAAGATCCAGCCAATCTGTGGCCTGAATGCCCCAGTCCAGTTCATATAGACAATAATGAACTTCGCAAGACTGGTTCCAGTACTCTGGTCTGCTTCACCTCCTCTGATTTCAGTCAGTTTAAGACCCTCGAGGAGCTAATCGAGTCCACGGCCCTTCAAGAGGCCGCCAATGGTGAGCCCACAGCCAATGACTACAGAAGTGCCGAGATTAGTGTTTTGAAGCAAGCACAGCAAGAATGCTTTCCATCAGACTTAGAACAACTAAGGACAGGTAAACCACTTTCACGGAACAGTCGACTAGGTGCACTGGCCCCAGAACTTGATGGAGAAACCAAATTAATCAGAGTTGGCGGACGTTTACGGCATAGTCCCTACCTTGAACCTGACAACATGCACCCGATAGTACTGGATCCAAAGCACCCCATCACTAAACTTATCATCCAAAGTTATGACTCCAAACTTTGTCATCCAGGTCCTGAGAGGGTGTTCGCTGAACTCCGCCGTAAATATTGGGTTCTACGTGGTAGAGAGGCCATCAAGCATCTGCAGCGAGAGTGTGTGCAGTGCCAAAAATGGAGGAAAAAACCAGAGGTACCTAAAATGGCGGACCTCCCCCCAGCGAGACTACGTCTTTTCAAGCCCACCTTTTACTCCACTGGCGTGGACTGTTTTGGTCCCTATACCGTCAAAGTGGGTCGACGCAGTGAAAAGAAATGGGGAATAATATTCAAATGTCTTACCACCAGAGCAGTATACATCGACATCCTGCATAGTCTGGAAGCCGACTCCTTCCTTATGGCTCTCAGACGATTCATGGCTAGACGAGAAACCCCATGAGCTCTTGTCAGATCAAGGCACAAACTTCAGAGGAGGTGAAAGAGAGCTAAAGGAAGCTTTTACAGCTCTTGCTCCAGATCTGCAGAGACAATTGGCTAAACAGCAAATTGAATTCCATTTCAACCCTCCTAGCTCACCACACTTTGGAGGTTGTTGGGAGCGAGAAATTCGCTCCTTGAAAAACGCACTTATGGTGACTCTAGGAACTCAATCAGTGACTCTTGAGGTCCTTCAAACTGTGCTGGTGGAGATTGAAGGAATCTTGAACTCCAAACCACTGGGATATACATCATCTGATGTTTCTGATCCTGACCCCATTACACCAAATTGTCTCCTAATGGGGCGGCCAGACGCTTCACTCCCCTTGACAGTGTATCCCCAGTCTGAGCTGATCAGCCGACGGCGATGGCGTCACAGCCAAATCCTTGCGGACCAATTCTGGAGACATTACCTTAAATTCTACCTCCCGGGTCTTCAGAACCGTGGGAAATGGCAAAAGGACACTCCAGATATCCAGGTTGGCACCACTGTGTTGATCATTGATCCTCAACTACCCAGAGCTCTCTGGCCTGTGGGAAAGGTGTCAGAAGTATTCCCTGGAGCTGACACCAGAGTGAGGACAGCCAAGGTTCAGGTGGGACAAAAAACTTACACTCGACCAGTTGCACGCCTTGTACCATTACCTGCCATTCCTGATTAAAGTAATTGTAACCGACAGTAGAATAAAAGCCTTTTTGAATGTGTACATATTTCCTTACATAAATCTGGGGCGGCTGTAAAAAGGCTATAGTTACTAACCTCTCTCTAAAATCTCCCCTCTGTATTTTGAGGCACATGCACACACACAGCACCTTTCCTGAGCCAATCAGCGTCCAGAAACCTTGTGCAGGTGATCTCCCCCGCCCTCACAGAGACAGTATTAACAGTGCAGCGGGACACGGAGACTGACGCTGAAGCTAAAGCAGTATAAACTGTTTATATAGCGCATTTCGGACGAAGTGTTGTGCGTGAATGCCAAAGTAAGTTTGTAATTCTTAATTATACAGTCTATTCAGCTCTGGGAAACAAGTTATTATGATGTAACGATATACCATAGAGATGTGTGTGTATTCCCAATTGTTTATTCATGCCTGTAACACTCTAGCTCGTATGTCTGTTTACATAACTTTATTATTGTCCGCACTAGAGTTACACTTGCTTTATTATTACATGTTATGTTATAGTTTGAAGTTAAATTTGCTGTATTTTTTTCTGTATTTAATGGGAGTATTGTTGTGAACAATTTATTACGCGCATGCGCTCTCATAACCTCGACAGAGCGGCGCCATACAAGCTTCGCAGCTTTACAAGGTGTCAGATTACAGCTGTGCGTGGCATATAACATAAAGGTTACAGCCTAACTTACATTTGCTTTCAGTTTATTCTAATAATGTGCCTGTTTAATTATTAATGTTATTTTATCGTGCTACATTATTGCTCATATGTTTAATTGTTGTAATTATTATTATGTATATTCATGTTTATGTTACTGTTTATTTTATAGAAAACCACAACCATACAGGCCAGTCTGTTGAGTGGTGACAATAAATGGGTTATTCCCAGAAAGTTATTGCATCTTCGTTTTGTCTCTAATCGGACAGTCTTTGGTGGGTCAGCACCCTGAGCTGGCAACTTGTCTTATAAGTGCTACCAATCAAAAGCATTTTTTCAATTATAAGAGGTTGAGAAACACACCAGTGGAGGAGCTTCTTGCAGGTAATATAACACACAGCCTCAATAAAAGCGTCCTGAAGGTAATTTCTTATGAAATTAAAAAAAACATGCAGCTACATGAAAACATATTATTGGAGACACAACTGACACAGTTAATCATCAGGGAAACTGACACCGCATTTTACAACACACCGGGGTATGTGCAACATTTTCAAGTGGATCCGTTTGGCGCACACCTACACTGAAACAGGAATGAGTATACTGGCACATTGCATAAAACGATCACCTGTCACTTTGTATTTGGACGCAACAGGTAGTGCAGGATTAAGGTCCACCTGGTGCGACGCCATCAGCTCTGCAGTGACTTTTTCTTTTTTCTTTTTTTTTTTTACAATGTTGCGACTGTCTTGGTGGGAGGAATTGTCATCAATGTTAGGCGGTTGAATATCACTATATAGACAACAAAATAAATTGCGGATGTCCATGAAATGAGGATTAGAGAAATTTCAGTCAGACTTTGACCAAAATAAACAGATGTCTTGAATAAAAAATGAAGACACCAGAAGTCCTGGAAGATTTAGTACATTCTTAGTCAGTCACTTGCATGATTTGCAAATCAGTTCACTACACTTGGATTGCCTACAATTAACTCAAATTGTTGTTCAAGTGATGGTTCACCCCAAATTGAAAAATCTCTCATTTACTCACCCTCATGTCAAAGAAAGAAAGAGAAACACCTCTGGGATGGCATGAGGGTGAATAAATTATAAGATCAGTTTCATTTTTGGGTGAAAATTAAAAAAAAAGAAATGTAGTATATATATTTTATTATTCCATAAACTTTTATGGAATAATAAAACAATTATGATAAACAGACATGTACAATTGTAACAATTTGATTTTATATTGTTCCTTGTGTTTTGTTAGTATCTTCATGTTCCTTCCGAACAAATTTTTGTTGTGGATCCTGCAGTTGCTGAATCTGACATGGAGTGCCTCAGAACTGCATCCCAAAAATTTCAGTAAGACCGTCTTAATTAGCTTATATTACATGACACAAATGTACCAATAAATAATTTTAAAAACATGTACACTTGTGAAGTTACATTTTCTTTCGGATATTTTTGAAAACTGTGTAAATTGTTTTCAAACACAGACAATACTTCAGAATGCTCTGAACCGACTCGGAAAGGAAGAGTGGGTGAACATTCAGTGGAAGCCTGGTCACATTTCCTACACAGTCCAAGAAGATGCAACGAGTTGTGGAGTGTTTGTCTTACAGGTAATCTTTAATGAAAAGATTAAGCTTTCAAAACTGTGATATAATCTGATAAACTGCATGGTCACTTTAGACATTGTTCTCGCTGACAAAAGTGTTATAATTGACATTAATTAACCATATGTATCTTTTATAAGCTCTGTTGCTATAACAAACGTTGTTAAAAATTTTTCCAAGATGGCAAAAGAAACTGTGGAACAGTTTCCTGCGATTCCACGTACATTTTAATATCAATCCTTCCAAAGAGCATATAAAAGAACAGAGAAGGGAGATGGCAGAGGAAATTTTCCTTGCATCAGGTTAATTGCTCAAAATCAATGAAACATTTTGTGTCATAGCATTTAAATCTGTTAATGTGAGCTAAACATTTGTTAATTATTCTATAAAAATTTCCATTTTAGAATCAAAAGACTACTGCTCTATCTGTGCTTTGAGAGACCTCCCTAAAGTGACAAGCACAGACATCATTGACTGGGTAATTTTTGCATATGTTGTCTTTAGCATACAGTATTTTTGCCATTTTTGTTGAATTAGAATAGACCATGTCTGATATATATGAATAGAGTGGCATGTCCTGACATACACAGGGGAAACGTGCTAAAACAGCACATGGCAACCAGGGCCTTGTTTCCTTATATAAGCCCAAGTAGATAGTAAAATCCTTCTTATGATTCATTTTAGTTTTGTGGCCAGTTTCCCAAAGCAGTCATAACACAAGTAGAATTTAAAATGCTCACAGATTAACAAGAGTAGAGTAGTGTAGCGCTAATCATACAATGCTAAGAGCATCGTAAATCCATAGGCTTATGATGGCACCTGCTGGACAATAGTGAAAATGCACTTAATACAGTTAAAGTAATAGACCACGCAAAAATAAGATCTCATTCCAGATGTGTATTACTTTCTGTAATCTGCAGAACACAAATAGTTTTAGAAGAATATTTCAGCTCTGTAGGTCCTCACAATGCAAGTGAATGGTTGCCAAGATTTTGAAGCTCAAAGTACAAAATTGCAGCATAAAAGTAATCTCCTGGTTGCATGGTTTGTCTTGATGGGAACAATAGGAGTTGTTCAGCAGAATGACAGTCCCAGTCACCACTGACGGACAGCCTTCTGCCTAATCTCCTTTTGTGTTCCACAGAAGAAATTCATTAAGTTTTAAAGTAATGAGAAGGTGACTAAATGATGGCACAATTTCTGTGTTGGGGGAACGATCCCTCTTAAATGCTATCATGCATTGCATTATTAAACAAGTTAAATATATACTAATGTAATTAATTACCACTGGCTATGTGTTATATCAAAACATTTTATACACATGACATTTAGATTACACTGGCATTATGCTGATATGGCAGACTGCACAAAGTCAGGGCTGCCATTAAATATGATCAGGCCTTCGCTACCTTATTTTCACCCTCTTTCAACCTCATACAGGTTCAGTGTGAGAAGTGTGATCGGTGGTTCCATAATTCATGTGCACAATTCAATGCTAAAGGGACCTCTGTCAAGGAATTACCATGGTTCTGTTTGTTGTGCACTGAAGCACAACTGATTTTTGAAAACAAATTAACAGGTAATTAACCAAGTTCATAGAATTTTCATGAAAATATTATGCTATTTCCACAGCATGTACTGTAGAGATACATGTTGCTGCATTTTGAAATTGATTTCAAGTACTTTATTAATGCATAACAATGTCTGATGTCTTGTTTTAACAATCCTTTTCTTCTATTATTTAGAGAAGCTGAAGGATCTAATTTGAGTGTGGGAACAGCTTCAAGAGAGCAAACATACATTTGTGTTGAACATAGTTGTTTATTTTGTTCACATTCTTTTCTTTTCATTTATATAGAAATTGTTATATAATGTTTAATTGAAATGTTTTATTTTTAAGTTTAATCTTATGTTGTGTGCTGCTTTATCTTCCAAGTTAGTCACAGGACAATGTAGTTAAGCAGCAATTTTTCATTGTCTTGTGATTGGTATAAATATATTTGTTGAATTTGTGCTAGTCAGCTGGAGCATTGAGAAATAAGCAAATATTCAATAAATTCTGATGATTTTTACCATCACCTTGTCTCTTGCCTTCTGCTATTCCCCTGCTGCCTGCTGAGCTGGTAGAAGAGTTAACATTACAAGACTCTGATATTTCTAATATGTTCTGATGAGGTCTAATGGAAGACTAATTAGACCATTCCTTGCATTGTTGGCTGAATGATCTAACAAAGTGAAAGTCATAGACAACATTTCCAATACAGGCAGAGGGCCACTATTTCCATGGATGCTGTGCACAAAGTTAAAATGCTAAAGAATTGTTTGTTTGGCTTTATTATTTTCCATTTAAGTGAATATGCATTATATTGTGAAATCATGTCCAAGTTGTGTACAATGTATAGGAGGTATTTGTGAAGAAATTACTTGGACATAAAACACATTGTAGGAATGCAACGCCATGATCCACTAGTACACGCACAACATAAAAAAATAATTTGAAGAATTCAAGGGAGACCAGGAAGTTATATAGATGTATTTTATTCATTCAAAGATTTAAAACAATAATACAAAAAAAAAAAAATTCCAATAAAAACAGGAATTTTATGTATTGGAGGTGCACAAGAACCACAATGAAATATACCTACTTTGCAGATGGGTAGAAGCAGCCCCAGACCATTAAAAAGGGTTCCAAACTGAAAAAGAAATCGGGGAAAAAAATGCTACAAATTAACTTTGAACAGTCTGTGTCCAGAAATTCTATATTTTAAGAACTGAACCAAAAGGAACAACTTTTTTTTTAAAACAATTAGCATATTAAAAGTGCTTTAAATAGTGACAAAACATAACATTATTTGTTCATATTTCCCAGAATAGCAAAGTCAAAATCAAGCAGTTGACATGAAATATCTAAATTATACTATTTAGAGGAAAAGTATTTAGATACCAAAGTATCTTGGTGCACAGCCAAATATTGACTAGGAATTATTGCACTGAACTCAACTCACCCATTCTTGATCATTATTTGGGCATTTATCACTGATTTTAAAAAATGCACATCCATATTTCTGAAAAACTAAATGTAGCCTAAGCAAGTTTAAGAGCATGTGAATAGGTCGCAAGTGATATGACAAACAGGCAAAAATATTAAATCGATGCAATTCCACCACTTTAAATGTACATAATTTCATAATGCTTTTTCCATTTATTTTACAACATTAGGTTCCACCTATAACATTAAAATCCTTTCATTAAATAACGAAATATGAAAGTCAATTTAACGGATGTTTGTCCGTTTTGCATTTTGCGACACTCCTTAATTTGTTTCCTGGGTGGAGATCGCTGTTTCAGGTTTCACACATTTGAAATACATTTACCGAGTAATAGCTTTATCCATTGTTACTATAATGGTGTACCATTACATCTGGACGACACAACGTACAGACCACCACTTTTAGCGATTACAGCCAAGTAACGGTAAGGAAAGTTCGTAAGTCAAACGAATGTCCAATATAAAAACAACTTTACCGCACTGAAGTTGAGGACTTCAGAACTACAACAAGATACTCGTTTCCAGAAGTACAATCCTTCATTTACAGGTTAGTAATTAATTTTTTATTTTTCATGTTTTCTAGTATGTTAGTGTTATTGTTTATTAGCCAAAATAACAAATTTGAATGTTCTATTTTGAAAATATAATCTGTTTGTGTTATTGATGTATTTGTGCATTGCAGTCTTTTCAATCTCAGTATAAATCATCAATAAAATTGCAAAAAGGGTTATTTTGATTCAAAATCACGAATATAGCGCAGATGGGCAATAGTGATACGAGAATTTGCTAAATAATGTTACAATATGAAAACTGCTAATATAGAAATATATTCGAAATACATATTCAAAATAATATTGCACCATGGTACTGATTTTGTCGTTTGGCCACTACAGCTAAATATTTTGTATGAAATGTATTATTCTGCTTTTAGTAAATGAACATGTACCTCTTGGAGAATACAGGCAGATTGTGGTTGTTAATGTGGCCCCAATTTTGCCAATCGTTCTTAACAAATATTTCTGAAAAACAGTTTGATATTCCAGTTTGGTCATTCTGCTTTTTGCCCAAATTCGGCCCAAAACCTGCGTAACAGTGTTTTGGGTGGCCATTATAACCAGAGTGGGTCTTTTCATGAGGGACCTTTTGCCCCAACATTATTGGACTTTTTATCCCAAAAACTATCCGCTTATTTATCAAAAATGAAAAGGTTTTGACTTAATTAATGAAAATCATAAACAAGTGTTTTGTCTCAATGTATGTGATAGTTTCAGGGATTCCCATAAGCTATATACATTTCCAACATTTTAAATTGTTAGCTCCAATGGCACAAATTCAACCTTTAGTCACTGCAAACATGAATATGAAACATTTGAAACTGCATACAAATAGGAGTTTAGGTAAATTCTTCAGTGATGTTTGTTGCTAATTAGTCTTTTGGAAGAAAATAATATTAAAAGGGCCTGTTAAATCCTACTTTATTGCTCTCTGAGGGTATATGGAGAAAATCAATTCAATTAAAGTTCCCTTCATAGATTCTGTTTCCAAGTATTTACTTGTACTAATAAAATGCTCATGAATCAAAACTTTCTTAGCTAAACTCTGTCTTTGGTTGTTTTTCCCTAAGAGGTGTCATCGGCAATGATGGAAGTTGCCTCTAAGAGTGATGCCACACCACAGGCCTCTGTTGCTGCACGAGTTCCATATATTGACCTCTGCTCAGTTCTGGAGAATATTCAAAAGGCCAAACTCAGACCTGATAAAGCCAAAATCCTAAAGGAATTTATTGATTCTTGGAGGAACTTCCATGCAGTGCTTCACAAAGACAATCCCAGCACCAAAGATTCATTTTATCCAGCCATGCGTCTCATTGTGCCTCCATTTGAGCGAGAGCGAATGGCTTATGGGATAAAAGAGAGCATGCTTGCCAAACTTTATATTGAGGTTTTAGGTCTACCTAAAAATGGACCTGAGGCAAACAAACTTCTAAATTACAGAGCCCCGACCACATCTCAAGGGGAAGCAGGTGACTTTGCCCTTACAGCTTTTTTTGTCCTGAAGAAAAGGTGCACAAGTCAGGGTAATTTAACCATTAAAGAAGTGAATGACTTTTTGGATTCTGTAGCTGTCAACAATACCAGTAAACAGAAGGATCAGGTGAAGAAAAGCCTTTTGGATCTGATAACTCAGAGCTCAGCTTTGGAACAAAAGTGGCTGATTAGAATGATCCTCAAGGACATGAAGCTTGGCATTGGCAAGGAAACAGTCCTTCAGGTTTTTCATCCAGATGCACGGAACTCTACAGTGTCACCACAGATCTGAATAAAGTGTGCTTACAACTTCACGATCCATCAGTGTCCCTCAGTGAGGTGTCTGTTGATCTATTTTCTGCTTTTAAACCAATGCTGGCTGCAGTTGCCAATATCAAACAAATAGAGAAGCAAATGGGCAACCGGCCATTCTACATTGAGACAAAGTTTGATGGTGAACGCATTCAGTTACACAAAGCTGGAGATGTATACAAATACTATTCAAGGAATGCTTATGAGTACACACAACAGTTTGGGGCCTCACCACTAGAGGGCACCCTCACACCATACATTCACAATGTCTTCAAACCTAATGTGGTAAATTGCATACTGGATGGAGAAATGATGGCTTATAACCCTAAAACTGAGACCTTTATGCAGAAAGGCAGTAAGTTTGACATTAAAAAGCTAATGGATGATTCTGACTTGCAAACCTGTTTTTGTGTCTTTGATATCCTGTTAGTAAACAACCAGAAGTTTGGAAATGAATCTCTCAAGAAGCGCTATGAAACTCTTCACACTGTTTTCACCCCCATCAAAGGCCGTATCCAGCTGGTCTCTAAATCTGAAGGTAAAACCATGCAAGAAGTTGTGAATGCTCTCAATGAAGCCATTGACAGTCGGGAAGAGGGAATTATGGTTAAGGACCCCATGTCCATCTACAAACCAGATAAACGTGGTGAAGGATGGCTGAAAATTAAGCCAGAATATGTGGATGGTCTGATGGATGAACTCGATCTGCTCATAGTGGGAGGCTACTGGGGTAAAGGTAGGAGAAGTGGGATGCTCTCTCATTTTCTCTGTGCGGTTGCAGAGGTGCCAAATCCTGGGGTGAAGCCCACCGTATTCCACACTATCTGTCGCATTGGTTCAGGCTACACTTTGAAAGAACTATATGATCTTGGCCTGAAGTTAGCCAAACATTGGAAAGTTTACAACAAAAACAATCCTCCAGCAGCCATCTTGTGTGGGACAGAGAAACCGGAGGTGTACATAGAACCACGAAACTCTGTGATCATACAAGTCAAAGCAGCAGAGATTGTTTCTAGTGACATGTATAGGACCAACTGCACATTACGTTTCCCCAGAATAGAAAGAATCAAAGAGGACAAAGAGTGGCATCAGTGCATGACCTTGACTGAACTGAGTCAGTTCCGCTCCAAGGCTTCAGGAAAGCTGGCATCCAGACATTTACTCATCCAAGACGAGCAGCCGGAAAAGAAGCGCAAACTTGCGGCCAAGCCAAAGAAGACCATTGGTGTCATTGATCACTTCAAATCTCAAGATTTATCCGCTGTCACAAAAGAGATAGATATGTTTGAAGATGTAGAGTTTTGTGTGATAAATGGCAATGATAACCATTCCAAGGCAGAGCTTGAGAAGGGTGTTGCCCGCTGTGGAGGCATTGTTGTGCAGAACCCTGGAAAGGACACATATTGTGTGATTGCTGCTGTGCAGAACATGAGAGTAAAGAACCTCATCTCCTCAGACCAGCATGATGTGGTGTGGGCTGCTTGGCTTGTAGAGTGTCTGGAAAATAAGCAGGTTTTACCATGGCAACCACGTCACATGATCCACATGTCACCCTCCACAAGAGAGCACTTTGCCAAAGAGTATGATTTGTATGGAGACAGTTATTATGTTGACACAGATGAACAGCAGCTCAGGGAAGTCTTTGGAAGGATTGGCCCCATAGAAGATGAGGTTCCGTCTGTGGCACAAGTAGAAGCAACATACGCCTGGGATGACTTGCCCACTAGCATGTTCAGGCCTTATATTGCATACTTTGACTGGTGTGCTGACTTAGGAAATCCAAAAAGCATTATCCGAGGTACATGTTTGGACACACGAGCCTTGGAATTCCGATTCCATGGTGGTACAGTCGTCGAGAAATGTAAGGAAGGAATATCACACGTCATAGTCGAAGGTGATGCAAGGACACTGGACTTAAAGACACTGAGACGACTTTATACTAAGAAGTTCAAAATCATTCGGGAGTCTTGGGTGACTGATTCCATCAAAGCAGGCCATGTACAGGATGAGATTGAGTATCTTATATAACAATAGGTTATTACATAAAATGTTAAAACACTGAAAGGTTAGAACATTTGAATAGGAGTGCATCAAAATACACTCGATAGACATAGCTTTTGCATTGTCAAATAATATAAATATATAATGTACAGCAATGAAAAGGTGATTTAAACAAGATGAAAACTTAAATATTTTTTGGAGAAGTTTTACTGATGTTCTAAATAAATATGAAAAAACAAAATCATTGATTGTACTGGTATAAATAGGGATGGGCTTTAGTAGTAGGGACCAATGATGGTTAGGGTTGGGGTGGGTGTAGGGGTGAATTTTAGGGATAAGGGCCAGTCATGTAGCGGGGAGTCAGAATCTGGCAGTGAGTCAAATTTCGGCACAACAGCAGCTAAAACGAAGGTAATCTTTTAATAATTGATAAAGTTATTAATTTTAGTATATTGATGTTACTGCACATTAAGTTACTTAAGATGGAAATTACATGCAAAATAACAAATTGATATGAATCTTATAGAAGCAGTAAAAATTTGATTTGATATGTTTTTCATCTACATTAACTTGACTCATTACTGTAGAAACATATAACATAGAAAGCTGTAGCATTCTAATGGTTTGAATGTGTTACTGTAATTCTTCCAGAGATCTCATTTTAAGAGCACTAATAGAATGATTGAGGTTTCACACACTCAGTTTATTGTGTGTCTAGGTATTGTAAAATATATATATATATATATATTTTTTTTTTTTGTATTCTATGGATATTACACTTGGTAATTGGTGTGAATCTGTGAAGGTGTGTGAATGACCAATTCATCCTTCTCTGAAAATGATTTGACATGATCCTTGTTTAGTTCGAGAAAGTGCTTTGGTTAAAATTTGTCTTGCAGGTCCGCTCTGATGACTGAAGTGGTCCAAAGACAAGTGTGTTTCAGGGAGGGGATTTAATGTTTACTTATTTTTAGATATGCTAAACATTTTTAACATACTTTGCTGTCTAAAAGTGAGATGTTCGTTTTTGTCTTATCCATGCTTTCTTCCTCTTTTGTAATTTAGACATGAAATATGTTTCAGAAATGTGCAATTGCTGAATTACTTCTTATATTTGCACATTAGTTTGTGATGTACATTACTTGAAGGTGTATTTAAAAAATCCTAAAACTCCCATTGGTGTTTTAATGGCATTTTTTGTCACCTTATCAAATAAAGGGTAGAGAATTGGGCAGAGACAAACCACTTAGAAAACAAATTACAGATTGACAGGGATTGAGATATAGTTTGATATACAGACTAACTCCTTTGCAAATTGCGAACTCTCCATTGTCTATTTCTGTTTTGTCTTTCACACATGTCCTGGCTTTGAGAGTGAAAGAACCCTGCTGTGCTGATCTTGCTGTAACATGGGTTGGACCCTTGGAAAGCAAGGACATTGTGGTAATATGAATCTGACTGAAGATGGTTCCCAGAGTGCCTGCTAAGGTAGTGAGTCCACTATTGAAAGCTTCCTGTATGGAAAAGGTCAAATAAATATAATGGGATTATATCTGCCTGCAGCGGCTTTGATTGTGGTGGTAGAAGCTGTTAATTGATATGGTGTAGAAACTGGCTTTGAAATATATCAAATTCAGGATTTTGGTAGGTCACTGTCAATATCATTCAAGGATCAAGCAGGTTCAAATTCAGTTAGCAGCAGTAATTAGATGCTTCTACTTGGTAGAAGCGAGAAGATACATTACCCTACATTCACTGGAAATAATTTGGTTGGGAATGGCTGCATGTATTTGAGTGGAATGCTTTTGCTTAATGCCATGCTCCCTTCAGAGTACCCACATCAATATCTCTGTTCTTTGTAATGAGTAGGTTATAGGGATGATCACTTTTGATTGGACTTCACCCAATATATCACTTTTTACTATCAATTATCTTCCCTGTCCAGTAGGTGGTGATATGCACAAAAAATCTGGATCTCCAAAAATAAAATAAGAACGTGAAAGTAAAGATTGATAATAAAAAAGGACTTAAATATTGATCTGTTTTTCACCCACACTTATCATATTGCTTCTAGAGACATAGATTTGTAAATCTATCACGGCTATATAAAGATGCTTTGTGATGCCAAAAGCAATCACTCTTTATGGCGAACAGCCATAAACATGAGTGTTTCATGCTAATCACAAATAGAGAGAAACTAAACATGTTTTTTTTCCTTTTACTAACCTTTACCCACCTTTTCTAATTTCTCCTAAATTATGTGCTTAGGCACTGATTGGCATGTTAACTCAGCAAAAATAAAGTCCCTTTTTCAGGACACTGTATTTTAAAGATAATGTTTTAAAAATCCAATAACTTTACAGATTTATTTTTTTAAAGGGTTTAAACAATGGTTTCCATGCTTGTTCAATGAGCAATAAACAATTAATGAACATGCACCTGTGGAACGGTTATTAAGACACTAACAGCTTACAGGCGGTAGGCAATTAATGTCACAGTTATGAAAACTTAGGACACTAAAGAGACCTTTCTAGGACTCTGAAAAACACCAAAAGAAAGATGCTTCGGGTCCCTGCTCATCTGCATGAACGTGCCTTAGGCATGCTGCATGGAGGCATGGGGACCGCAGATGTAGCCAGGGCAATAAATTGCAGTGTACGTACTGTGAGACACCTAAGACAGCACTACAGGGAGACAGGAAGGACAGCTGATCGTGCTCACACAGTGGCAGATCATGTGTAAAAATACCTGCACAAGATTGGTACATCTGAATATCACACCTGCGGGACGGGTACAGGATGGCAACAGCAACTGCCCGAGTTACACCAGGAACACACAATCCCTCCATCAGTGCTCAGACTGTCCGCAAGAGGCTGGATTGAGGGCTAGTAGGCCTGTTGTAAGGCAGGTCCTTACCAGACAGCACCGGCAACTACGTAGCCTATGGGCACAAACCCACCTTTGCAGGACCACACAGGATTGGCAAAAAGTACTCTTCACTGACGAGTCGTGGTTTTGTCTCACCAGGGGTGATGGTCGGACTCGTGTTTATCATTTAAGGAATGAGCGTTACACTGAGGCCTGTACACTGGAGCGGGATGGATTTTGAGGAGGAGGGTCCGTCGTGGTCTGGGGCGGTGTGTTACTGCATCATCAGACTGAGCTTGTTGTCATTGCAGGCAATCTCAACGCTCCCCTCCAGCATGACAATGCCACCAGCCATACTG
Organism: Xyrauchen texanus; assembly: GCF_025860055.1. Taxonomy (NCBI): domain Eukaryota; kingdom Metazoa; phylum Chordata; class Actinopteri; order Cypriniformes; family Catostomidae; genus Xyrauchen; species Xyrauchen texanus. The sequence goes on along the minus strand of NC_068280.1, from coordinate 26,144,636 downwards.
CTCGTTCTGAGCATGATTTCCTGCTAGATAGGAAGTTCAGTGTTCTGCCATGGCCATTGAAGAGCCTGGATCTCAATCCCATTGAGCACATCTGGGACCTGTTGGATCAGAGGGTGAGGGCTAGGGCCATTCCCCCCCCAGCAATGTCCAGGAACTTGCAAGTGCCTTAGTGGAAGAGTGGGGTAACATCTCCCAGCAAGAACTGGCAAACCTGGTGTAGTCCATGAGGAGGAGATTCACTGCAGTACTTAATGCAGCTGGTGGCCACACCAGATACTGACTGTTACTTTTGACCCCCCCCCAATTTGGTCAGGGACACATTATTCCATTTCTGTTTGCCACATGTCTGTAAAATATTCAACAACTAAGACATAAACTGAACAAGTTTCAATGTTGCTAAAATTGGTCCTTTTTCAGCTCTGTAATGGTTGGTTATTGAGATTGGCTGAGAAAAATTATTAGTGAATAGAGATGCACTGGATCATTAGCATCAGCAGTTATTTCCTGCTATATGGGGTTAAAAAGCTCTCTGCACAATTAGCCTACTACTTGTGCTTTGTAAAAAAGGAAAGGTATAGGTTACTATTGTATCCCCCCCTGATGGAGAGAACGAAACGTTGTGTCGAATTAATCAACACTAGGGGTCTTTCTTGAAGGCCTCGGTGTAGGGCTCACAATTTTGGAGCGGGTGTGTTCATTAGCAATAATTAACACTTATCACAGACAACCATCAATCATTACAATAAAAGAGCATTGATTAGAATCAATGTTACACGGGCACCAATTTATGTAGGCTCAAAGGTTGGTTAGATCAGTTTTACTATCAAATATAAATTAATAATTAATGTTTATTAATTATCAATTAAGAATTAAATTAAATAATAGAATTTAGTTCGTCAAATTCTATCCTCGGGGCACCACTCTTTGATAAGAGAAAAATGATAGTAAATGACTGATCAAGTCTCATAAAATTCTACCATGCAGATTGAGTATTCTGATCGAGAATCAAAATAATCAAAAAGGGTAGTTATTAGTCAAATCGTTGCATATGAACCCAACAGTAATCTGGTTACAGATGGCTTCGAACAACAACAATTTAACAATACTGAAGTAATATTGGAGTTCTTGACGTGGCAGAGGCTGGCTTCAACACAATATTCAAACAAACAATGAATACTTATTATAATTTAATAAGATTTATTATAATCAAACAATAATGAACATTGTCAATACTAAATGAATATAATACAAAAACATAAAATGGAAATCCTAAACTAAATGGTGGAGCTATATGCTAGTGTATGTGTGTGTGTCTCGAGTCGGTAACCAAGACACAAAATGGCGGACTAAACTCCTCGTGAGGAACTAGTCAAAATGGAGGGCTAGGCCGGAAAGGGCGGAGCCAACGATTATGGGAAGGTGTAGGGAAAACGAGATGGCTGGATCAGATCCAGCACAATGGAGCTAATACCACGTGCGGGTGATAATGAGCAGACACACAGAGGAACTGAACAAAACAGGCGGGAGAATTTGGGAAAACACCGGCCTGATTCATACATAAACCGCGGTGCTGCTCGCTCCGTGAATTTCCGTGTGTGAGAGAGCGAGGGAGAGAGAGAGAACGAACAAACAGGGGTTCATGCAATTAACAGAGGAGACACGCTGGTAACAGCGCGATTGACTCGTTGATTCGGATCACTCACTAAATAAACATTTCCCCAAAAATGATGATCTCATAACTCCAAACAGCAATCAACGATCGTAGTTAAATGTACAGTGTAAACAAAACATTAAACGTTCAACAATCATGGTTAACATACAAATGAAAACAAAAAAAACATCAAAACATTCAGCAATCAAATATATATGATTTAGATTTATAAGAAAAGTCACAGTTTCTACACTAAATCTGCCCAGATATCAAGCCTTACTTGTGAAAATCCTGTGTGATTTCAGCAGGGTTGTCTGCTGGATTCCTGTTGCATTGAGTTGTCAGGAGAAAGCAGTCTGGTTCGGTCCTTTGTCTTGCGCTCGTCAGCGGAAAGACGCGTCTCTGCGTTGTTTCGGGTCCGGTGACCGCGAAGCGCGAGAGGTAGTCAACGTTGTGGGAAAACGATTGAGAAGGGAAGCTGGTCGCCTTTTCCGTTTTCTAATACGTTCACTGTTGTTTAACAGTGAAGATGATGTGAACCGGTTGTACACTACACGACTGGAACAAAGCGAAGTAAATCTTACTCTACCGTGGCCAAATGGTGAGGTTTAGAAAAACGTGATCTTTCTTTGTCCAGAAGGAGGGATTCCTTGGTGTAGATGTCTCTTTAGAGCGCAGCGGAGCTGCAGGCAGAGAGAGAGTTATGTCCCTTTAGAGCACAGCGAATCTGCCGGCAGAGAGAGAGAGAGAGATATCAAATGTGCGCGCTGGTTTTGTTAAGATGACGTCATCGGTCATCGGCCGCTTTTGACCAATGACGTCTGAGATCGAGTACATGGGCGGGACTTCCGTCCGGTTGCGATGCATTCTGGGAAATGGAGTTCAAAGTCTCACCTTTGATCATAGAACAAAGGGCCATGCTGTCTCTGCTGCCATTTTCAGTGGGGCAAGGCCCTACATCGGTTACCTCTGTACTTGAGAAAAGGGCAATGAGAAACTGGCAGACAGAATTTGCATGTCCCTCCCCCTGACATACGGGTATAAAAGGAGAGAATTGTGCATCTGTTCATTCAGGTTTTGCACTGAGGAGCCGAGAATAAGGTTCGGCCGTTACAGTGGCTCGGTCCAGCATCATGGCCAGACATTCCCCGTCTGTCACTCACTCGATGTTGTGTTGAATGAAGCAACACTAGTGGTCCCTATTCAATCACGCAGTGCGCTGAATCGTGTACGTGAGCTGCTGATGCAGGTGCGGGCAGGAGGTTGCGTGCCAAAGCAGCAGGCTGTGTCGGACTGCATGCACCCTTCCCCAAATGCCCCATAAAAACGTCATCAACTTTTTAGTTTCCCAGCATCCCAAAGGGGGGGCAACAAGTGACGTGCTAAGCATGGAAGCAGGCTGCGCCAGCCGCGCATTTTCTCTCTCTATGTTTCTTGGATAGAGTTAAAGCGGCTGGGGCCATTTAACGCTATAACATGCATCGGGGAACGCGTTCCTTTCCAACTCCTTTTCTTTCAGGGGGAAAAGACCCCATGGAGACCACATCCTGCCCAGGCTGGGAGGAGGTTAAATGTGGCGAATACATCACATGGGTTCTCAGGCCACATGTGGAAGTGGCGCGGTGGTAGATCCTACCTGCTGCGAGGGAGGAGTTGCTACAAACACAGCGACCAGGGGGAAGGAGGGGACTGCCCAAGGGAGACACTGGTCCGCTGGTAGGTGGACCGTACCGTGGAAAGTACACACAGGGGGATTAATCCATGAAGGCCAACCCTGTGGAGCACCTATTCCAGTACAGAGTAATTAGTACCCGTAGTGGGTCTGGTCGGGAATTCCTCCACTAAATTCGCGGACAAGAGGGCTAGGGAGGAAGGACATCCAGGGAGAACGAGTTTAGGGGACTCTCCTGGGAGAAAGAGCACACATGATCGCCTCAGTGAAGGGGAAGGGCACTATGTGTTCTATGTGCTTGGACCTGAGAGAACACGGGACGAAACCGACTCAGCCCTTGGGTTGTAAAATCTCGTAAATGTATTGGGTGTTGCCAGCCAGCCACTCTGCAGAGGTCTACTAGGGAGAAACCATTGGCCATTGCCCACGAGGATGCCACACTTCTCGTCAAGTGTGCTCGGACCCGCAAGGGGGCAGGCGTGGCCTGGGTGTGATTGACGTCGATGACCCAGTAGGCTAGCCTCTGTTTGGAGACAGCGTTCCCTTTCCGCTGTCCACCAAAGCAGACGAAGAGCTGCTCTGGGTGCGGTCCACATAGGTACGCAAAGCAAGCACCGGACACAGCAACGATAAGGCTGCATGTGTGCGAGTAAATAATGACAGAATTAAAACTTTTGGGTGAACTATTCCTATAAATATACAAGGCTATATAAAGGCTTCCTGAATAATTTTTAATCAAAAGGTGTTGTGATATCAGACACATGATATAATCCCTGTGACCTTGCAAAAGGTAAAAGCCTACATTAATAGGTGACAGTAAAAAATGGCAAAACATGTAACACATGAGAAGCATCTTTTTGCATGTGCATTGCTGTTTGCTGTACATGGCGATATTAGAAACATTGTTTTGAAATAAATTACATTATAAAAGTTAGGAAATGTTTGTTAACTTTAGACACAATGATTGCTAGTCTGATAAGGTCAAACGTTGTAATATTTTTATAACCACAGGATCTTCTGGCCAAATAGACATGGTAGTAACTAATGTATAGATTAGCATTGTTACCAAAAAGTGGTCAACATCATTTCAAGACACACATGTCCATGTGATTTTCTCTGTGTACAGATATGATGTCAACACGCACAGGCAAATTATGTACATTACCGTTTAAAAGTTTGTGGTCACTTGCCTGAAATGTTTCTCATGATCTTAAAAACGTTTTGATCTGAAGCCTTACATTGAAAAAAATTATATAATTGGTTCAACGTAAATATTATAGAGCAATGATTTACACAAATAATTATAAAGCTTAACTAAAGCAAGAAATACTGTTTGAGATAATGAATTTTTTTTACATTGAACCACAATAAGCATTATTTTACCAATGAACCTGGAATTCTTAAATTGGAACAGCTTGTAAACATTGGACTGAACCAATGTATATTTTTTTAAATAATATAATTATAACTGGAACAACTTAAAGAATTAAGTTTAACTTAATTTATATTTATTAGATTGATCTAATTGTTTTTCTTTGTTACAATTAGTTTATTATAAATTAATGTTACTTTAAATTATTTCATTCATAATTACCACACAAAGCATCTTTCCGATATTTATTAAAATGTAACAATTACAACAAGACAACATGGTATTTCAGTTTCCTCAGCTCATGTATACTTAAATTTTGTATTTAACAGCAATTAATTTATATAAATGTCTGACAACATACTGTATGCCTAGGATATACAACAAATGTATTCAAATAAATGTGCAATGGTCTGCGACATTATGCCATCAATGTCATTACAATATTTTATTGTATAAGACATTTTTAAATAATACAAGTGCTCAAGTGTCATTTTGAACATTAACTGCAATGACATTGGTAAACAATGAATTCCAACACAAATGCTCCAGATATTTTCAAAAGTAAACATTTGCCATAAAAATAAAAGAATAAAAAGGCCTTTAAGTATAGGTTATTTGCCTTCAGCAAGTGAACAACTTCTGAAAGAAGCTGCTGTACAGACATGGGTAAGCATTACTTGGAAATACAATCTTATCTCGCCCAATATTGTTGTCAAAATCAATACAATATTGCAAAAGGTTTGCACTAAAGCACATCTTTCTGCTTTAAGTATCCATCAAATCAGGAAAAGTGCAAAAATGATCTCTTAATAGGAGCATTTTCCCCTTAAAGTGCAATCATAAACAATTTTTCATTTGTTATAATATATAACACAGTTTGCCCAAATTTAAGAACATTCTGTTAACCATAACAATGAACCATACTTTTTCAACTTTCAAACATTTGTTACTAAGGTGAAGTCTCTTCATGCAGAGCAGCTAAGCTTGTTGAACAGCTTGCTCACTTTGGTGGACATTTTGCAACTGTCCATTCCATTAGTATTTTTGGACTGCTTCAAACGTGAATTTGAATGTTTTTGGGTATTCAAGGTTCAGGGAATAAATGAGCCCAAAAGTATTGTAAAGGCATCTGCAATTGAAGGCAGATTTGCCAAAACCTGAACACTGTCAATCATAACTTTTATGTCAGCCGGGGTACGGTGGCCGAGAGAGCTCAACGCGCTGCAAATGAGAAAACACATGCAAATAGAAAAAATACATGCAAATAGAAAACAACGCCAGCGAATTAAGAAAACATCTTCATCTATTTTACAAAACACGTGTGCTCCAAAGACTCACAACACAACCAAATACGGAACGCGCTGCAACTACGGAAACGCGCTGCAACTACGGAAACGCGCTGCAAGAGTTCACAACACAACGGAAATGATTCCAGGGGACCCCAAAAAGTGACGAACCCGGCTGGCTGGGACATGCTTAGACCTTAATAAGACCTCATCAGTGGTGTTGTCGTCTGTCCATGACCTGAAAAGTGAGTTTGTTTTACTTTATTTTAAAATCCTGATCGTATAATTCATTGGCCCTTTGGATATTATTAGCCTAAATAATCTGAAATACACAATTAACTGTGAAATGTTATGTTCATGTTACTGGATTACTCTAAATTAACAGGGAACAAGCCAGTAAAACTACGTATAGGTTTTGCTGACACTACTAATATGAAATTAAATTAAATGTTTTTTTTCTTATCAGTTAACAATTATTAACCTTAACTAAATTCTGATCAGAGCATACTAATACCAGTTATATAACTTTATGAAGCTAACAAAGAACGTTGAGCATACAATTTAGAGAAAATAGCCAATTTCTTATGAGTGTTGACAAGCTATATTTTCATTTCAGTGAGAATACCTGTCAATACCTTTTGTGTATGTTGAGTTTCTCAAATATCTGTGTTTTCCCTTCCAAGTCAAAATGACTGCTGTAAAAATGTCTAGGCTATATGGGCAGTGGTGGCTCAGTTGTTGAGGCTCAGGTTTACTGACCATAAGGTCGGGGTTCAAGCCCCAGCACCACCAAGATGCCACTGTTGTGCCCTTGAGCAAGGCACTTAACTCCAGGTTGCTCCGGGGGTATTGTCCCTGTAATAAGTGCACTGTAAGTCGCTTTGGATAAAAGCGTCTGCCAAATGCATAAATGTAAATGTAAATATCAGTGGCATTAATTTGCTTAGTTACATGTTAATATTGTTTAGCACTAAGCAGTCACATTGTTTCTCTTCCAGGTTATGTATTGTCCATATTGTGGACTTGAATTGGTTGGATATATTGGATGCTTTTGTGGTTCCTGTGGTAGCAACATTAGATTTCTGGCACCTTTTCTACAGAATGGTAAGCTCTGCTAATACACTCAATCACTTGTTTATTTAATTATCAAGTTGAACCAAGTGATTGTATGATACACAAAACTAAACACAAATTCATTGAATCAACATAGACCTCCTGATATGGCCTAACTGTTAAAAGTGGTAAGCTTAAATGCCAGCCCAAGTTGTACTTTTGTTCTTTGTGCCTTTTAGTACCTGGATTTGTGCAGAAATGAGCAGATTACATGCGTATATTTTTCAAACTGCATCAAATATTTGACCTGTTTATTTCTTTGTTAATGCTGAAACTATAGGGACACAGATGTTTTTTACAAGTCTGGTTTTTACGTGTGCTTCTGCCTTGAGTAAAATAAACACATTGTCCATACCTTCTGGTTAAAGTCGGATATGCCAAACTTAACTTCTACTTTCTGCTAACAAACAAATTCAAGATAAACTGCTACGGGCACTAGCACAGTCTTGCATGATATGCTGCACAGCATGCTCGACACGGCATGGTCAAAAGGTTTGTTTGACCTTCCATTGTGCTACCTGTAACTGTATAAAAACAAAAACTCATTATAATGACTCTAACAGAAACATTTTTATGTTTAAGATTATATTTGTGGATTCTTGCATTCCTAATGACGCTATTCTCTTTTTCCTTCAGGCCCAGAAACAGTGTCAGCCGAACTCACAGAGGCAGACCTTATCCATAAATATTTCTCAGAGGGCCACACATATGAATTGATCCTTGATTTTCTTGGAACAAAGCATAATATTTTCCTGAGTCTGAGCACCTTAAAGAGAAGGCTTAGGAATGCAGGCCTAACAAGGAGGACAGAGTATACTCCCATTGACACTGTGAATGCCGCTATTACACATGAACTGACAGGCTCAGGTCAGCTTTTGGGTTACAGAGCTCTGTGGCAGACATCGCGACAGAAGTATTTCCTGACAGTTAAAAGGGATGATGTAATGCATACAATGACTGGATCCTGTAATGCATACAAAGACTGGATCCATCTGGAGTTCAACTTTGCCATAGGCACAGATTTGTCCGAAGAGGATACATTACAGCAGGACCAAACCAAGTGTGGCATGTTGATGGGTATGATAAGCTCAAACCATTTGGTGTTGCCATCAGTGGCTGTATTGATGGGTTTTCTAGGAAAGTGATGTGGCTCAGCAGTGGCAGCTCTAATAACGACCCAGGGATAATTGCTCACTCTTACATGCAGTGTGTATCAGACTTTGGACTTCCAGCACGCCTTCGCAGCACAGACTGTGGGACAGAAAATGGCACTATGGTAGCCATTCACTGTGCATTAAGAGCACAGCATACAGATGATTTTGCAGGAGCCCTCAGTCACATGTATGGCACCTCAACTGCAAATCAACGAATTGAAAGTTGGTGGTCCTTTTTCAGGAAGCAAAGGTACGGGCCTTTTAATATAAATCGCAAAAACAAAAATGTAATGCTACTAATTAGTCAGGTTTTTTTGTGTGTTGTCACATGATCGAGGGTTTAAGCTGTGCCACAACATATATTATAACACTAGACTAAAATGTAATGCAAATCTTTTTCCTGATGCTATAAGGTTTTATTTACATGGATGTAAAAAAACAAAAAACAAAAATAGGAATACAGTTTAAATAATACCATTTGTTTGAAACATTTGTTTTAGAAATCATTTCCATATAACATTTATTCAGCACTGAAGTAAAACATTGTGTATACTGTCATTTCATCATTAGGACCCAGTTCTGGATTGAGCTCTTCAGTGACCTGAGAGAGAGGCACCTTTTCAATGGCAGCCATGAGCATAAGTGCCTTCTACGGTATGTCTTCTTGAGCATCTTGCAGAAGGACTTTGATGAGTACAGAGAACTTTGGAATAACCACACCATCCGACCTGTTTGTCAGTCTCGATGTCATTCTGGTAAACCAGAAGCAATGTATCACCTGCCTCACAGGTTTGTATTTAATCCATGCAATGTGTGACCGTTTTCAGTAAAAATCAGATTGCGTTTTCACATGATTAAATTGAATCATTAATTATTTCAGAAATTAAATAATTAACTATTAAATCATACTATATGATTGCCTATAGCTGACACAGAAGTGTATAGTGGAATGTCTCTGAAATTTCTACTGGGACCCTTTCCACAAGTCCCTCACTTGACGATTATCCTATTATTTTAAATCAGAAAACAAGATTGATATTTAAAAAATAATTCCAATACTCTTAGACAAAAAAAAACACCATTCCACAACAAAACCGAAATGTACAATGCACAAAGCAAAAAAGGTGGATTTTTCAGATTCAGTAACATAAAGTGCCTTTGTAATAGAAGCAAATATAATGACCATATTTGACCTCAGTTAACCTTTGGCTGATTTGTCGTCAAATTCATAATAAAAAATTGGGTTATAATTTATTACAGCTGGGGAACTGACTTGCATGAGCTTTTTTCCCTCCTCAGCCTTTGTAGTTTTTAATATTAAAATTTGTAATGAGTTGACTCATAGTGTTTTTATTTCTGACTGGCCTTAGGTTTGATGCAAGGGATTGTGGATTCCCAGTGTCACAGGAAGTCATTCAAGAGTTTGAGGACATTCTACCACCACCGCAGCGCAGTCGTTGTGGTGGCGGTAATCTCCAAATTCACTTTGCAGACTTAGAGAGACAGAGTGGGCTGTCTCCACCAGTCAAGTGGATAAATGCTGTTGAGAATTACATAACACTCAAAAATATGTCTGGACTATAAAATCATTAGTTTCTGATTCTGTGATATGATTATTTGTGTTACACATGCACATGTTACTGATGCCATTACAGAGTTAAGTCTTCTCATAATCTACTGGGTAGCTTGATCTGCTATTTGCAAAGAACATTTATGCTTCCAGGAGGGTATTGATTCTGGAGATCCTGTGAACAGCCTTCACATACTTTAAAAGCACAGTATTTGTTATATAATCCCTATTTTACTCATCTAGACAGTATAGTGTAACTAATTAACTGTTGACTGGGTAGATACTTGTGCAGAAGTCAGATTTTTTAATTTTATAACTTTGTCATTTCTAAATGAAGTACATCCAACAGCTTTATACATTTTAAACAACTTTATTTGTTCGCTGCATGTTTACACCAATGTTTTTCTGAACATCAGTGAGTGAAGCTCTGTGTATAACACAAAATCTTAAGTTTTGGTCCTTGATGAAAAAATGTCACTTGTGAAAATATTAAAACTGTTGTATTATTCCTCAAAACTCAGCAGTGCATCAATACAATCAAAACTATTATCCTGAGCTTTCCTTCCTTTGAGTGGCTTGAAATGTTTAACTAGTGCAGGTTAAAATGTACAAGTTATACAAACACACCTGCATTTCAAAATTGTAAAGAAAAAGATGAAAAAGATTTCAAAAACCGTTAACTCTGACCTAAACTCTGGTCTATCAGCCAAAGATGTTTAGTTTCAAGGAAGCCCAAAACCAGGGGAGTTTTGCAAGCCATAGTCCATGGCTTCTTGAAACTCTTCATAACTGGGTAAGATTGGAATTTTGATTGTATTTGAACATACATTTGCCATGGGAAAGCGTGAGATCTTCTGAAAGACTAGCAGTGGCTGTGGCTGTATTGCTGCAGGAGGAACTTCCTTCAGCCCAGTTCCAAACATAGGACATCTTCCAAAGAAGGACTAGTCTCTTTTTCTAGGGAGAGCAAAAGAAAAATATGTTAGACATGATGTTTTTTAGTTTGTTTCCATTTATTTTTTACTTGTTGCTACTTTCAAATCAGTGTAGTCATCACCTTGCAGCTGTAAAAGGGTTTAAGCACAGTGCTGATTTGTTGCATGGAGGTGGTTTGCAGAGGTGTAAAGTCCAGGGGTGTATTCCAGAAAGCAAGGTTAACTTACCGTCAGATATACCTTGAACTCCGGTAGATTAACCCAAACCTTGCTTACTCGAGGTATGTTGGTTCCAAAAACTCATACCATAAGTTCATCCAACCCAGAGTATGTTCCCGGTTAACACACAAGACATTCTCAACAGAGTGTCGAATCGATGATTCACCATGGAAACAGACGCTAAGAAAAAGCATGCCATTCTACTTCCTCCTTTTGTTTAATGGCGATTTATATAACCTACTTGGTGCACATCGCCAACTATTTGGTGGTTGTGAAATCATTTTTTTCAATCTTTATTCATTGAGAATAAGGATTATATTGTTTATTTGATGCTAATTAATTGAATGTAGATCCATGTCTGAGATGACAATAAAATAAATATATTTGAATTTAATAAACATTTAAACATTACCTTGTTATAATAGTGCTTTAGAATTTATATATAATATTGCATATTATATAAGTGCAACTATATAACAAATTTTGTTATATTAATTATATAACACATCTGAATACCTCTTAAGCAAACTAACCCTGGTTGCTATGGCTACTTACATACCCTGAAATGTTTTTGGAACCGAAAGTTGAGATTATCCACTTACTTACTCTTAAACATACCCAGATATGTCACATAACCAGCTTTCTGGAATACCCCCAGGTTCAGAAAGTAAAAGTGGTCCTCAGTATTCTGTTCCAATCACCTGGATTTGCTAATTAGCACAGTTTTTCAGCCAGGAAATAGAACTAATTAGTGAAATCAGCTGGCTGAGTTTATGGGTGGAATAAACATATGGCAGGACTTTTACTCTCGGACCCCTGGACTTTACACCTCTGGTGGTTTGTCATTTCTCCTAAACCACATGTGACATAATGGAACCCAGTTTAAATTCTAATGGACCACATAGCAAGCAATTGTGGATTTGTCCTTTGTGTATAACACTAAGGTTCTTTGAACTGATGTAAATTTCTGACATAAATTACTTTATCTCACCGTTTGCTGTAGTGATAATTCAGCACATTTCTTATAATTTTAACCATAAATAATACCTTCCAGGTAGAGCAGATAATCTCGCCAGTAGCTCAGTACGCTGGCCTCCTCCTGACGGTTGGTGCTACCAGGTTGACTAAACTGCACTTGGAAGATGTTCTCCACAGCATCAGCTGTCAGCTTGGTCTCAGTGTAGCACATGAATGAGAAGAAGAGTGAAGGATGCTGTTCCAAGGCATTGACAAAATCAAGAGTTGCTAGTCCCTCTTTGAACCTACAAAAAGTTCCAAGTCAAAAGGTGCACTACAAGGGGGTTAATGTGAACAACTACTAAAATATATATTGGTCTTAAAATTGAACATCTGTATATGGAGGTGACACTACTTCAACCACCATATTTAGCCCTTATTAGTATAAAGTGTTGAAAGTATTAAAGTAGTCATGTTATTAAAAATGTATATTTAACTTTATATTAAAGGTTTGTTACATGCCCACAGAGTAAGTATAATATTATACCTCTGGATGGAAACATGGTTTCGGTAGATGAAATACCACTGAATGTAATCATCTACTACTTTATTCTTATCCCCCAGAGTCCTCATGAACCGATAGCAGCCTGCTGTCTGAAGCATGCTGGAGTGTTTTTCTGTGAGTCCCTGGAGTTCACTCAGTGATGTAGCATTCTTTATCTAGAGGAAAATAAAAAGCAATGAAATGTATTTATTTTTATTGGACCAAATAACAGGCCACATTACATTTATACAAATTAGTAAGGCGTGGACTATTCATAATTTTTCTTTTTAAAAAGTGGTTTGTAATGACATAAATATAAAGCAAGATGGGATCATCTAAAACAGATAACATAGATACAAACAGAGCAGCATTGAACAGTAATGTCAGATTCGAAAGAATGAAATACTGTGACTCATTTCTTTCTATACTGTACATATTTAGGCATATATTGATCATTTATGGTCTTCCTTCCAGCACCTATGCAGACTGAATAAAGGCTTTTTTGGGTGTGGCACATCAAAGATTCTGATAAGAATATCAGATTTCAAGCACAAATGTAAACATTTTTTGACCTTCGTAATGGCAACCAAAACATCTGATTCTGATGTTGAATAAATTGACATTTTGAGGGATTAAATTAAAAATCAAATGAACTCATATTGATAATGATATTAGGTTAAAAAATGTACAATAATAACATTTATTTGAGACATTTAATTCAAATGCTAGAGATTTAGAACTACTGCTTTGAATTTACACTCACTGCCCATATAAAAGCGTACCCTCTATTACAGTATTGTCAATCATACTGTTTGTACAGCTATTAAGGTATAAATACTAAGGATAGTTTTGTGTCAGTTGATGAAAGTAATGTCTCAATTTTTATAATCCCAGCCTAACAAATTACCTCAAGGAGGGTCTTCTTGACCTCATCATCAGGTATGTCCTCAACTGGGGCCTCAATTGTCTTTACCAATTAGGTAAAGGAAGAAATTTGGGGAAAGACAACGAGGCCCTGGACCTCCATGGACAATCGAGACAGCAATCATTTTTCCAATCTGGAAATACTCATTGTCTTCTGCAGCTAAAAATGCCAATATTGCAATGTTAGGACACATTGATTTGCAACATTGTAAAAACTTCACAAGAAAGTATTACCTTTACAATCAAATGAGAGGTATTTGGCATTTTCTTTGCCTTCAAATACCCTCCTGGTTTTGATGGTGTCCATCAGCAGGGTCAGAAATTCACGAGTAGGGCCCCCGCTGTCCAAAGCCTCTTCAGTCAGCCCCGCATCATCTGTGAATTTCACCATTAAGCTGCAGGTGGGGTCAAATGAGGATCGGCTGAAACCTCTTAAGACACCATCCCAGACATTTGCCCGGTTAATGTTAAATCTGCTACAGGATGATTTTTTAAGATTAATTGACAGATTTGACACTACGTCTGCAGCTGTTAGCCCATCATGTCCATCACTGTAAAATAAAGCAAACAGTCTGTGAAAAGCAAGAAATATTAACACGGCCTCTTCTTAGTTTTGTGGATTATTTAAACCAGGACTTTTTAGGTTTTTAGTCTTTTATGGGCCCTTTATAATGAGTAAGCTATACAACACTGCTCAAAAATGATAAGCATAATTTGGACATCACAACTTTAGTAATAGATTTTGAGACTCCGTCCACAAAACCACATTCTTCTGCAGAGGGATAACTGAAGAGAAACAGCCTGACAGATTTTTACTTGTAAACCTGTTGCTGAACTGGTAGAACATTGCGTTAGCAATGCAAAGGTCATGGATCCGAGTCCAACGGAATACACATACTGATATATAGCTTAAATGCACTGCAAGTCACTTTAGATGAATGCGTCTGCCAAATGCATAAATACATTTTACACTTTATTTATGACTACTGAAAGCAATTAAAAATGTTGGTTGGTTTCAGACAATAAATATTTGCAAAATAAGAAAGGCTGAAGAACAAGGTGCAGAAGTACTTCTTATGTGATAGTACCTGTCTTTCTCTGGCAGTTTCTCTACTTCCTCAAGATCTGAGGAACTGCTGTCAATGGTGATAGGTGCATATATATTGGTATATGTACTGTGGAAGAGAGGTACAAGAACAACAATAACAGAGTTAATACAGAAAGTATTCTGACACAGACATGTTTTGTTGTTTTGGCTGTAGTCCAGTACTTTAGTCTAATAGTTTTATTTCAAATCTAGTGTTCTAAAGTACAGAGCCAAAACAATTAAAAACTATGTCCTAATACTAAAGATGTGATATAAAGTTATGTCTTATAACCGACCTGTAGAAGTCACTTGACTTAAGTTCACCCACTAAGGAGGTCGTCTGTTTGCATCTTGTTGCACTGTTGGCCTGCAGCACCAACATCACAGCACAATAAGAACTTACAGAAATACCTTGATTATTAACAAATTCCAGTGTATTATATTACAGAATATGACATACTTGCTGGGATCTCTCAGATGTTGTGGCTGACCTAAAACATACAAACAATTTAGTTGAAATTTTCACTGTGTTATAGAGAACATAAAATGCTTTCTTTATAGCATTTTTTTTAATGAATGCACTAAAACATACTGACATTCATATAGGTGGCACAGGGACCAAAAAATGTGTCAGCAGAAATTTAACTTACCAAGGTCTATGCTCTGGTGTACTGCATTCGGGACCAGACCAAAGCTGAGAGGTGTAAACATAAAACCCTAAAGTTATTCATAGCCTTAACACTGTCTGTATATGCTTTTCTATTTCTAATGGTTGACCATTCCAGGAGATTTTATTGCATTATAGCTGCACTGCAAAGACATCTTGAACACCTAAATCCCTGTGATGTACCTACCACTGTGTCAGAAAGTGGTGACATATTGGGTTGCACCCTAACAACTTCATCCTCATCCTCATGTTCTGAAACGGAGTCATCTTCATGACCTCACAAAAGATTTTGTGATCAATCTTTATTTCATATTACATGTCCAGTATTGTTAAATGTGTAGGCTGTAACTGTAGTTGGAATCCCACTGTCATCATTTACTCAGCCTCAAGTTGTTCCAAAACTGTATACATTTCTTTGTTCTGCTGTACACAAAGGAAGATATTTGGAATAATGTTTGTAACCAAGAAGCTCTCACTCCCCATTGACTACCATGGTAGGACAAAAAATACTGAAGGGTGAGGGTCGAAATCCCTTGTCTCTTCAGATATATCAATACATATATATATATCATTTTATATCAATATCTATCTATATTCTGTTGCTTCAATTCTTTAATAAAGTGATGAATTAACTATATGCATGATCACATAATCAATTCTATTTTCTTATGCATAACTGAAATATACTTTGAATCATATGTGTGTTGGAATGTTAACTAGTGTCTTTTAAGGAACATTCCAGAGTCTTTCTCTCTATCCTGCCCGTAGGCCGAAGGTCTTTTGCTTAGCTGTGATGAGAGGGGGCAGGGAGAATGTTAAACACATGTTCTGTGTCTGATCGTTACTTTTCTATGATTAAGTATATGGTTTAAAGTCCTATGCAATACTACCTGAATAGTAGAAGTGTGATTTTCTATTATTATTTCTTTAGGGAAGAAATGTATGCTATTTCCACCCTCTCCTCTGCCCGAGGAGTGAATATTTTATCTCTCTGTTTTGGTTTAAATGGCCTGATAATGTGTGCTCTGGCTGTCTTGTGCCCAGAGAAGAACTGTCGTTCGTCAGTGTTTTGTGTGTGCGTTTGACCTTCTACCTAGGTTTTGAACCCAGGGATGCACACCAGGCCGACTCAAAGACGCCCGCGACCATCTGCGAGGTCACTTCAGACGTAAATCTCGGGCCCAGACGACAATTGCGCTGATTAATGTTGATAGGCCATTTAACTATCTATATGTTGTGACTTTATGTTCTTTTAGCCAATCAGGAGTGAAATAATGGAATGTACTCCTTGCAAATGGTATAACTGATGTAAGATTTTGTGTAAGGTACGAGTTGGCTTTCGATCTCCTCGTGAGACTTTGCCGCTGGCTCTACCAATTTCACTGCAAACTATACTTCAGTAAATTTTTTTATTCTGTAATTGAATTTCTCGACTCCTGGTTTTCTTTCTCCATATCTGGTCCGGGTCATAACTATTATACCCCTAACAATACTATGGTAGTAAATGGGGGGTGAGAGCTGCTTGGTAACAAACATTATTTCAAATATCTTCCTTTGTGTACAGCAGAACAAAGAAATATATACAGGTTTGGAACAACTTGAGGCTGAGTAAATGATGACAGAATTTTAATTTTAATTGGCTGAACTATCCCTTTAAAGCACTTATCACATAAAGTATTTTGTTTGTAGTTTAAATGTGCATAAAATATATATAAAACATACCACTTCAATACTTACTCTTTGACAACAAATCCTCAAGGGTACAGATGTACAATGTGATCCTTTGAAACGCCTTTCCAATGGCCGCTTTGTATTGTCCAATGGTAAAAGGAGTGTCAGTCCCAGGGATATTTTTTATCTGAGAGCCATCTGGATAAAGCAAGACATGTTCTCCATCTTCCATGTCTTGATTGAAATCTTTGTTTTTTCACTGCAGCTGCCAAGAGTTGCTCAGATGCCCACTGGGGGTCAACATGTAGAGGTAGGTTTTTCCCTCTCATGGGCTTAAAGCCATTCCTGGTCTTGCTCATGATCCCAACAGAAATCTAGATGATCAGTGAGAAAAGATGGAATAATGATAATTATCAACGTCAACAACGTCATTAACTTAAAAATAAAAATTTGCTTACCTTTACTGTTTTATTTGATTTCTTTTTACTTTTAGAAAATGTCTTCCTTTCAGTTTCTTTTACTTCTCTGTATTTCATAAACTGGAGAACAGTTGGCTTTGATGGAATGGCACATGCATCAGTCACTGAAACACAATCAGAAAGAGAGAGAGAGAAAAGATTGACTCAATGTAGTTGATATAATTTGATGGACAGAACAATAGATTTAAATCTCTGTAAGAGAACATTACCTGCCCTGGGCACAGTCATATGTGACACATGGTCATCACCTGCAGTTCTAGAGGCGTTCTCTACAAACCTTACATCTCAGCCCACAGGAACTACAAAATCTGGGCAAAGTCGCCCATTGAATGCCACAGAAAGGACAAAACATTTTTATCTGAAAAAGATGAGTGGACTGAAGTTAGCACGATGTATTATTTTGTCCATTCTTTCAATAGTAAAAGGGTCTGAATACATTTTTGAATATTATTATTACCATCAATATGCAATTTACTTTGACCTGGTTTTAACCATTACAGTAAGTTTTTCAATTGCTAACAAGCATTGGTCAGTACTGAAGCCACATTTTCAAAACTCTTCATATAGTCTGCATTACCAAGATCAATCTTGCCCCAAAACTCACTCAGACCAACAAAACACTTCATATTTGTCTCAAAATAAGCTCATTCCACCAATCACTGGCAACAATTCTCATTCAGAAAACATACATGTCATTCATAACACAGTGACCTAAAAAAGACTAACAACAGGGAGCATTACATATATTTAATTTTTTATTTTTAATGTTTGAATGATTTTTTTCACATAAATATTCATTATATGATAAGAATAAAATCGTTTCTTTTTACTGACTGTATTACAGCATAAAGAATAAATGAGAAATGCAGCAATATATTAAAAACATAAAATTTTCAATTAAAAAAAAAATGTATTTTGCATTGCGGAATTTATTTTCCTGAACCTTGATGTTATTTAGTTGTGAAAGTAATTAGCCTGCTTACATACTAACGTTTCACAGTTAATTGTGTATTTCAGATTATTTAGGCTAATAATATCCAAAGGGCCAATGAATTATACGATCAGGATTTTAAAATAAAGTAAAACAAACTCACATTTCAGGTCATGGACAGACGACAACACCACTGATGAGGTCTTATTAAGGTCTAAGCATGTCCCAGCCAGCCGGGTTCGTCACTTTTTGGGGTCCCCTGGAATCATTTCCGTTGTGTTGTGAACTCTTGCAGCGCGTTTCTTTAGTTGCAGCGCTTTTCCGTAGTTGCAGCGCGTTCCGTATTTGGTTGTGTTGTGAGTCTTTGGAGCACACGTGTTTTGTAAAATAGATGAAGATGTTTTCTTAATTCGCTGGCGTTGTTTTCTATTTGCATGTGTTTTTTTCTATTTGCATGTGTTTTCTCATTTGCAGCGCGTTGAGCTCTCTCGGCCACCGTACTTTTAAGAGCATTTTGATTAAAATCATTAGTGTTAGTACAATGCATAAATCAGGCAAATATGTAGATCAGGCTGTAGTCTATGGACTAGGTGTGCATGTGTATGATGGTAGCTATACTATACATGGGCTATATTAAGCTTTGCGCACCGATTCGGAGCGCTTGGGCATCTGTTTTATTATCGTGGGGACACTAAAGGCCCAGTGTCGAGGGTCACGGTTCGCCACTGTATTTCACAAGTTATATGCCAATATTAAATAAATTTGATACTTTGAAGGCACAACAATTGCATTGCCAATTAATATAAAGTTATTTTTAACATGAGTAAATACCACACCCAATTCCACTCTCTGAATACAGAGACAGATAATTTTGTTGTTTGAACAGATAATGACATCTCTGTACACCTGTAGTGTGTACACACCTTAATATTGAAAATGTGTCCCCAAATATTTTGTGGCTACTTTAATGGCATAACACCAGTCAGAATTCAAATACAAAAGAAACTAAAGTGTGTCCTTACCACATATTCCTTGATCAAGTTTCAAGTCTGGTTGATCTCCCAGGTAAATCGTGAGGCATTTGAGAACACATTCTCTTTTAATGTGGATATCAACTTCCTGGCAGTAAAAACAAAGAATGAAGATACAATTATAGTAATTAAAATTTTAAATTATTATTTTTTTTTTTTCAATTGCATCTGCACTATTGTTAAACATTTGGCTCCATACCATCATTAATTCAATATAATATCTCACATTATTAATTAACCCCTTGTTTGTTGTTGCACTGGAACAAAATGCATGTTTCCAGGGATGTGACCAGACTATGTTTAACAATTTTGCAGACTAGGGACACAAGATACTACAACAGATATATACTGTATAATATTCAATAATTCATTAGTATAACTATTTAAAACAAGGAAGGACATATATATATACACACACACACACACACACACACACACTTGTATACACACCTGATTTAAAAGCTGCAGTGTATCTTTAGTCTTCTGATTAACAACTCCTCCTTTTTTCTTAATGATCTCAAGTAGCAGGCTGGTGTGTTTGTCCAACTAAGCCATGAACTTTACTTGCAAACTGTTGTGATTCGTTGTAACTCCCAATTGATCTTTGAAGATAAACACCATTGATGATATTATTAATAAAATAATTGACTTAACTCACATGTGGCTTCTTCAAATCACTACACAAGGGTGTCGGATTTTCACTACACGATTATCACGGTCAAAATAATTCACGATAACGATATTATCGCGATATCTAAGAAAAAGAACAATGCTGTCAGTCAAATGTATCAACTTTGTTTATGCGTTTGTGTGCGTTTTGTTGTGTGAGGTATTAAAGACATGTTGCGGCTGTTACATTGTGTTTCTGCTGGCTGTTAGTAGACATTTGGAGAGCTCATTAAACACCGAGCGACGGATCATTTGTGGATTTCCTTGTTTGTGTGTCTCATTCCATCTGGCCTTAACTCGCTGCCCGTTACATTTAATAATATTTAACGATATTATGTGAGTATTTTTAGCACAATATCAATATTTCATTTGAATTATCACAGTAATCGTCAATCTCGCGACATCCCTAGTTTAGACAAAATCATATTTTTAGTAAACAAATCAAAGATACAAATTTTACCAGAGTCAAGTCTCAAATAGTTGATATTACTAAATAAATAGTTGTGTCATGAAAGAAGCCTACCTCTTCCACTGAGAAAAGTGCTGGCCATCTGGTCAAGACTTCTTCCACACTGGGTTGCTTGTCCACAATTTCCTGTCTATGGTACCCAAAGGTATTTTCCATCTTGTCCTTTGTCCTTCCACAATTTCTTTTCTTAAGCTCTTCCAAAATGGAAGTTCTTTCTATTCCGTAGTTTCAGGAGTCTCACCAATTGGCATTGCTCTTTTATTTTTTTTTATTTATTTTTTTGGCCGGGTGAGCTGCTGCATCCTGTTGTCTCTTTCGTTTAAGAGAGTTCACCTGAAGCTCAGCATGTGAGCCATGTGATCGCAGTTGGGTATGGTAGTTGGCCATTTTCATCTTAATTCTTTGTTTCCAGCCATAACTCATGTTGAATGAGGCTGGCTCTTTTTACCTCACTAAAATGAGCATCGTCAGGGTATGCCCTGTAGAAGAAAACCTTTTCAGCCAGTTTCTCCAAAATGTCTGACAGCATTTTAGAGTTAGGGGTCAAACGAGAATTGCTTCTAGCTTATTCTGCCTTTGCTATTTCAAGTTGGCATTCTGTGTTATATGAAAACTGTGGGATTGGGAACTGTCTTGGCCAAGGCTCGATTCTTAGGCTCTCGGATGAACTGCTGCTCAGCAGAACTGTATCATCGGAATCTTCCAAATCTTGTTACGTAGAGGGGCCAGAAGGGGAAATCAATAGGCTCAAGGAAAATCATTGTGTCCTCAGTGTTGATTACCTTCACAGTTAGAAGATCATTAATGTCTGCAAGCGAGGTCACATTAACAAATGCGTTGCCAAAATCCACGTCTTTATACTGGAGCCTAATATTTCCAACAAGACGACATGCCGCCTTAACTTCTTCAACAAGCTCCTCAATTGAGCCGGTAATACCATTGGGAAGTTTAACACGTATGCAGTCATCTTGGCTTAGCACAACAATCAATCTGATAATCCCATCATCTGCCATATTTTCCTCACAGAATCTGTATGAGAGAAAGTAAGTGATTAAATGTGATAACATGATTAGACAATAGTTAATGCATTTTTACATAGGGTGATAAATAAAATTTCAGCTAATCAAACACAAACCTTAAACATGTATGTATCTTTTAAGTGTAGTCATCCTACCCCCAAATTACACTACTGCCAAACATATTAGTAGCCTATTTGTTTCTAGCATAAAGTTGTGTCATAATATTTTAATAGCCTTCATTTCATGACCAACATGCACCTATAGCCTAATCCACTAAATTACTTCATACTTTACATGTATAATGCAATGAAAACAGATCGCTCCACAGACTGCAGTTGTGCTGGCTGGATTGTGAAGAGTTCAGAAAATGGATCAAAGATATTGAAAAATAGCGATCGTAAAAAGAGTTTGACGGTGAAAATGTAACCAACTTTGGTTTGTAGGTTACCAAACACATCCCCTGGCTGCCGATAATTTTAAAGGCGCTATGAACATAAAATGCTGGTAGCCCACTCAATTATTCGGTTAGCAGGCTAGTTGATCGTGGCTGGCGGCTGCCAGCCTGTCTAAAGTGGGAAGCAGAAGACACGCATGTGGCGCGTTGGCGACATCAAAGAGTATTACTGCAACTAGACTAGGGCAAATAACCCCCTCCACCCACGTGCACAATAGCGTACTGGTAGGCTCCGCATAAATTCAACACAGAACATAAATCGGCCTTAAGGGTTAGTATACCCTATACCCAAGTCGAACGGGAGTGCGATTCTGATGATGGTGTGAAAGATAATGGCATAATACTAGTGATGTGTCGTTCATGAACGATTCGTTCATTTTGAACGAATCTTTAATATGACTCGGGACTACCGAGTTGTCTCAGAGAGTGATTCGTTCATTTTGTGTTGACCGCGCATGCGCGCAACATCGCATAAGGTACATGAAGTCATAAATGATTAGTTCATCTTTCGCGAGTCTTCGGGTTCGGCCGGGTCCGAGTCTTTCGTTCTTCCTGTCAGTCCCATAGAGACTATGCTGTCAGTACCGGAAAGAGAAATGATTAGTTCGTCTCTTCGGTTTCGAGTCGTTCGTTCTTCAAGTAAGACTCACAAACCCATAGCACTATGCATTTTGCATATTGTGATTTAAGTTATATGGTTACTCTGTGGCTTTATAGTGTCCTTTTCATTCTTATTTATTTTTTATTTATTTTTATTTAATTCCTTTTTGGATAGTTATCCAATTTTTTTTAAAGCATTGTTGGCAAAAAATAAACAAACAATAAACATCCAGTCAATATAGTGTGTACAGTGTTGTAATAAGCTATGTTACAAAGGTGTAGGTTTCATAGGTTTATTAAATAACTGCATATTTAAGTTATATACTGTGACTTTTCACAAAACAATTCGTAGACTTTTTAGGTGATTTTTTATGGACTAAAAAACATAGTGAATGGAAAAATGCATGAATACTACATTCTACATTACTACATTCAATGTTATAGAAAAGAATCTTCATGACAGAAATTCACAAATACATATGAAAAAAGATACAATTTGAGACCAGAAACGTAACATGTAACTGTAAAAGTAAAAATCAAATAAAAAACTAACTACAACATGTTTGTAAGAATGATGTGAATTATGAACTAGGTTAAGTATTTAATAGGGCTGTCACGTGACAAAAGAACGAAGGACTCAGACTCGAAAGATGAACTAATCATTTCTGTCTCTGCATAGTGCTATGGGTTTGTGAGTCTGACTTGAAGAACGAACGACTCGAACCGAAGAGACGAACTAATCATTTCTCTTTCCGGTACTGACAGCATAGTCTCTATGGGACTGACAGGAAGAACGAAAGACTCGGACCCGGCCGAACCCAAACCCGAAGACTCGAGAGTCGAGACTTGAACTAATCATTTATCTTTCCGGATCCGGACCGGTATGCTGCATGTGCGTGCAGTCAGTGAGTGCATTGGCTGCTGTGTCACACCACACGGCCCACACACAGACACTGACGAGTCGACATCGACAACTAAGTATTTTTAACGTTTTGAAGTTCGAACCCGATGACACAAGAGGCGGAGAAAAAGGAGGTGAGGTGAACTAACTGCAATAGCTTAAA
This sequence comes from Xyrauchen texanus, assembly GCF_025860055.1. Taxonomy (NCBI): domain Eukaryota; kingdom Metazoa; phylum Chordata; class Actinopteri; order Cypriniformes; family Catostomidae; genus Xyrauchen; species Xyrauchen texanus. The sequence continues at coordinate 26,121,098 of NC_068280.1, read as the reverse complement.
CTTAAGACCCAATTAATAAATTAACATTTCGGTTTCTTATAAATTGGCTTTGGCTGCATTACCCTATAGTTTATTTTTATTTATTTATTTCAAATTGAATCAACATTTTCGTAAGTAGACTACTTGATGTTTTGGGCTATTTAACATGACATTTAATTATATTCTGCTGAAATGAACGAAATGAACGAAATGACTCGAAAAAAGATTCGTTCATTTTGCTGAACGAGACTCAAAGATCCGAGTCAGTAAAATGATCCGAACTTCCCACCACTACATAATACATGGGCAGTGTGCAAATGAAAGCAGAGAAATTTTAAACCTTGTGTAGGGTGCACAGGTTGGTTAGATCAGTTTTACTATCAGACATAATTAATAATTAATGTTTCTTAATAATCAAATTAAATAATATAATTTAATTAGTTAAATTCTATCCTCGGGGCACCACTCTTTGACTAGAGAAAAATTATAGTTAGTGACTGATCAAGTCTCATAAAATTATACCCTGCAGATTGAGTATTTTGATTGAGAAGTTAGTCAAATTATTGCCATATGAATCCAACAGTGGTTCATGCAATTTAACAGAGGATACATGCTGGTAACAGCACGACTGAATCGTTAATTCAGATCACTCAATAAAATAACATTTCCCCAAAAATGATGATCTCATAAATCCAAACAGCAATCAGCGATCGTAGTTAAATGTACAGTTGTAAACATCAAACGTTCAGCGATCATAGTTAACATTCAAATGTAAACAAAACATCAATCATTCAGCGATCAAATATATGATTTAGCTTTATAAGAAAAGTCACAGTTTCTAAAATAAACCTGCCCAGATATCAAGCATTACTTGTGAAATCCTGTGTGATTTCAGCAGGGTTGTCCGTTGAATTCCTGTTGCATTGAGCGGTCAGGAAAATCGGTCTGTATTCGGTCCTTTGTCTTTCACTCGTCAGCGAGAAGAAACATCTCTGCGTTGTTTCTCGGGTCCGGTGATCGAGAGAAACGTGGGAGGTAGTCAACATTGAGAGAAAACAATTGAGAAGGGAAGCTGGTCGCCTTTTCTGTTTTCTAAATAAATTCACTGTTGTCTCGAAGTGAAGATGAAATGATCCGGTTGTACCAAGTACACTACACGACTGGAACAAAGCTAAGTTAATCTTACTTTACCATGGCCAAATGGTGAGGTTTAGAAAAACGTGGTCTCTCTTTGTCCAGAATGAGGGAAATTCCTTTGTGTAGATATGTCTCTTTAGAGCGCAGCGAGGCTGTAGATGTAGCAGTCAGGCTGGATGCGGAGAGAGAAGGAATCAAATCGGACTGCTAGTTTTATCAAGATCACGTCATCGGTCATAGGCCGCTTTTGACCAATGACGTTTGAGATTGAGTCTATGCGCTGGACTTCCCATTCGGCTGTGAAGCATTCTGGGAAATCGAGTTCAATGTCTCCCCTTCGATCATAGAACAAAGGGCCATGCTGTCTCTACTGCCATTTTTAGTGGGGCAAGGCCCTACATCCCCCCTTTTGGTCTTAAGGTTGGGGTTCCTACCACAGTCCTCGAGAGCAAACCAACAGTTGAACAGTTCCCAAATCCCTGAGAGCAACCCGAAAGTTGTTCAGTCCATGTTTCTTGAGTTCGCAAGAGCTTAGTTCCTGGAAGTATTAACAGTTCATAAAGACTTTTGACATCTGGGCAGTCATAGTAGACAACATCTGGGCAGATGAATTCTAACTAGGCTAACTAACATGCAATTAATCACAACATAGCATTTTTGCATTGGTAACACATAAAAAATTGCAACAACCCTTTGTTATCCCTTGAGTTTTCAATGAAGGAAACTGGGAGAGATTGTTACTGTTATTTAAGGCTGTTCTTGGGACGAGTTAGGAACAGTTAGTGGTAAGAGGGTAGACAGGTTTTTGAAATGCTGTGGAATGAGTGCCATTGCATCCAGTCTAGTGTGTAGTGTTTGGATCTGTGCAGTACCTGCCATGATGTTCCAACCACTAAAGGAGGAGCCCGAGGGCGATTAAACCGATGTAGTGTTCTTGGTACGATGACAATTTGCTTATGACTATGAAATATAGTGGTCAAGCCAGTCGGTTTGATGGAAACAGCTGCTCAAACAGTCTTCATTTTTATTGTATTAAAATAAACAGAAGTATTGGAATACAATTTTCAATACAATCACATTTCAAACACAGTGCTTTATTCACATGAAACACATGTTGTTAATTATTTTTAATTGTGAATCTGTGTAAATATATATATAATTTCTTTTAAACAGGCCTGCACTGCAATTATATAAAAAAAAAAAAACAACGGCTATGACCATAGCCTATCACTAGTCTTCCCTTCCCCCCAGTGACAAGTGACATCACGGCACGTCACTTTTACCTCAGACTCATATCGGAGATCGTCATATATTTTACACACACACACACACACACACACACACACACACACACACACACACACACACACACACACACTTGAGTTAATTTTATATATTTACAGTTTTATTTACACAATTGACACAGAAAACGATGTCTTTAAAAGAAAACAAATTACAGATGAGGAGATCAGAGAAATATTTTTTAATTCTGATGAGGAAGAGGGAAATTTTGACAATGAGGGAAGTGACACAGATGAGGAGATGCCCCCCAACCTCCAAGCCCTTGATGCTGAGGATGAAGATGCCTCAGTCACTGCTCCTACGTCTGTTTACACAACACCTAGGGAGGTCGAGGAGGTAAGCTCTTCCTGCTGGAGTTCTACCAGTAATTTTACACCTCCTGGACCTGGGGTTGCCTTTGATGACCGGACGTGCAGCGTGCAAAACCCTCCAGAATCACCCAATGAAGTCAAACCGCTATACCTCAGAGCTGCAGGAGAAAACACCACCTGAAGTGAAAGGCAAGATTGCAAAGTGGGTTTCAACAAATGCTCACGAAATGTACACATTCCTGGTGGCAGTGTTGCTAATGGGAATTGTGAAAAAATACTCTCTTCGTGATTATTGGAGTACAGATCCCATACTCCTGACACCATTTTTCGGGACTTTGTTTTCCCAGGACCGCTTCCTTCTGCTCCTCCGCTGCCTACACTTCTCCAACATTGCGATGGCAAACATCAACGACCCCCTGCACAAAATCGGACATATTTTCACTGCTTTTACATCATCTTTTCGTAACATCTTTGTGCCCGAAAGGGGTCTGTGTGTCGATGAGTCGTTTATGAAATTCAAGGGTAGGCTGTCCTTTTGCCAGTTCATACCAACTAAACGCCACAGATTTGGGGTAAAATTTTTTGTGTTATGTGATGTGCTTACCGGTTACGTGCAGAACATTATCATATATATAGGATCCACCACCGACATCCAGCAATATGTAGGCCTTGGAATCTCTGGGTCCGTTGTTATGACATTACTGGCCCCATACTTGAAAAAGGGTCACATCCTGTTCGTGGACAACTGGTACAGTATTCCCACACTGTTCCAGCACCTCCTGTTACGTGCAGAACATTATCATATATATAGGATCCACCACCGACATCCAGCAATATGTAGGCCTTGGAATCTCTGGGTCCGTTGTTATGACATTACTGGCCCCATACTTGAAAAAGGGTCACATCCTGTTCGTGGACAACTGGTACAGTATTCCCACACTGTTCCAGCACCTCCTGTTACGTGCAGAACATTATCATATATATATAGGATCCACCACCGACATCCAGCAATATGTAGGCCTTGGAATCTCTGGGTCCGTTGTTATGACATTACTGGCCCCATACTTGAAAAAGGGTCACATCCTGTTCGTGGACAACTGGTACAGTATTCCCACACTGTTCCAGCACCTCCTGTCTCTGGACACAGGAGCTTGTGGGACAGTACGAGCCAACAGGAAGGGAATGCCAACATTCACCAGCAAAAAAAAAAAGGACCAGGTTGAATGTAGAGAAAATGGAACACAACTGGCAGTGAAATGGCATGACAAGAGGGATGTTCATCTTCTTACCACGGTCCATCCATCCACCATGTCAGCCACTGGAAAGGTTGATCACATCACCAAAGAAAGGAAGATGAAGCCTCTCTGTGTGCAGGAATATAACAAAATGGACTGCTGGAAGAGCACAGTACACCTCGGTGTCCATCCAAAGCAGGCCGCCCTGCATTGGACACTCCACTGCGCCTGACAGCTAGGCATTTCCCCTCTTTAGTCCCTCAGACAGCTTCCCAGGGCAGCAGGACCAGACGGCACTGCAAGGTCTGCCTATCCAGCACTCGCAGGACAAAGCAGAGGCACCTCACCAAATTCATGTGTGTGCCATGCAACACTCCCTTGTGTGTTACCCCATGTTTTGAGGAGTACCACACACTGAAGCATTACTAATTTTTAAATAAAATAAGCACATGTTAATTAAAAGTTGTTATTATTGTTATGACATTTGTATTTGTTATTATTATATTTCCATTGTTATTGTAAATTGTGTATTTTCTCCATCTAATTAGTTTATTATCTAGGAAATGTATGCATTGCTGGATTTTGTTTACCAAAAATGCAGTGTAATTGAATGTAATGCATGCTATTTATTAGTTGTTATTGTTGCTTGTATTTATTAAAATATTTATATTGTTAATTATTATATTGACATTTCTTTAAAAAAATATTATCTATAAACAAATGCATAATAAAATCATAGATCAATAAATAAAATTAAATAACATATTATTAAGAATAATGCTAATTCTGAACTTTTCTCTCACAAAGCAAACATTTCATACTATTATGAAACATTTGAGCATCTAATGGTGATGGAAGGAAACAGTGTGACTACACTGCATTACAAATGTTAAACATAGTAACAATGCCAACACAGGAACAAATATGGCTTCAAACTTTATTTTAATTGTACAGCCAATTGTCAAACTCTGTTTGTTGAAATATGAGATAGTTGAGCCAAACCCATCTGACACAAGACAGATCATAATCCAAGAGTCACATCAAGAGTCATATCTCAATTTTGTAAAATGTGTATTTTACCTTTTGCATTAGAGTATATTGCTGATGAATTGCATATCATGCTATTTTCGATTGCAACTCATTCCTAATATTAGCATTAGACTATAGACTATACCTCACACAACAGCTTTTGATCAAAGTGGACATGATAAAACATTAGATATGTGCAATATACCCATATCATTAGTGCAGTAAACTTACTTTTATATTTGACATTCGTGACAATACTCAAACTATGAATAGGTTTTCTTTGCCTAGCACAAAGCTGAATAAAAAAAAAAGCCCTATTAATCAATTAAACAATTTAACCATTTGATATTATGACATCACAAAAAATAAGAAATGTTCTTAAAAATATCCTTTTCATGACACAAGACTCTGTTTGTGGAATTGACACTCTATATGTTTTCAAATAAATATAGTGTGTACATTTTTGTAATATTCTAATTCCATTAAACTCAATGAATGTGTGACCTAGAGACATGAAACCAGCTATAAAACACTCTTTTGGGAGTAAATGTTCACTACTTTTTATACAGATATTATAATACTTTAGTCACTAAGATTAACAGATTTATAGGGATAATTGAATCTGTATAAAAAGTAGTGAACATTTACTCCCAAAAACAAGCCTTGTGCTATATGAAGAATAATATTCTGAGTGTTTTGTAGCTGATTTCATGTCTCTGGGTCAAACGGTCATTGAGTATTAGAATTAGAATATTACAAACATTTACACTTTTTTATTTGAACACATATAGAAAGTAAATTCCACAAACAGAGTCTTGTGTCATGAAAGGGATATTTTTAAGAACATTTCATATTTGTTGTGATGTCATAATAGCAAACGGTTACATTGTTTAATTGATTTATAGGGCTAATAAATGTAGTAACTTGTAAGTTTTTATTTTCCCTACACTGTTGGTAGGTCCGATCCGGTGGTTGCCGTGTGCGGACAACAGCTGAGACATTTCCTGAAAGACTTTTCCGTTTCGCATCGTTTTGTTCGTCACTAACGAGAGGAACATTTGCACCTCATTTATTGACCATGGCATGGTTTTGCACACAGCCTGAAAGTTGCGTGAACAATTGATACTGCTATCGCTGTTGCTAACTTTTAAACTAGCGGTTTGATGTCCTGTGTCAGAGATCTTTGACGCTGGTACTGATGATTCTCTCTGACCAATCAGTGACCTGCAGGATTTTGACTTCACATTTAGTATCGGCTCGGCTTGCTTGGAACCTCGACCAAGGTGGTACTAAAACAGTACCAGGTACTATCCACAGTGAAAGCCCCCAAAAAGCAAGCAGTCTCGAGTTGTACCGTGTAGTGGAAAAGCAGGTCGATCAGGTTTTTTTGCCCTCGAGTCCGAGTCATTTGATTTTGAGTATCTACCGATACCGAGTCCCAATCCGATACTTCTATAATACATTAAAAAAAAGAATAAAGAAGAGCGAAAAAACAGATCCAGGATGTTCCTTATTTTTTATTGAATTCACCTTATTTTAACATTCAACAACTCTGTTAACAAACAGAGCACTTCTGTTAGGTAGCTTGAACAATCAAGTAATAAATAACATAAATTCTTCACTTTTGGACTTTAGTGCACCAGTAAATATAAAAAAGTCTAACATAAAAACAAATAGAACCTCAACTTAAAATACCTGGCAGGCATGTAAACAAATAAAAAAATATAAGTGCCACAGTGTTTGCAAACCAGTAATGTGCTTTTAGGAACTGCACTCCTAACTCTTACTGTCATCACAGTAGTAAATTTCACAGAAGGAAATGTATGTTTTTCTTAATGAAAACTAACATCTCTACATTGTCATGTTTGAGTCTGTTTCTGTTGTCAAGGACGTTTGCAACGACACTAAAAAGTCTCTCACTGTCCACAGAGCTGCAGGGGGCACTGAGATACTGGGTTGCAACAGCAGCCAAAGAGGGAAACTGATTAGCATGTTCTTTCCAGTACTGAAGTGGGTCGCTTTTCTTAGGGGTGTTTTTTTCTGAGAGGTAGGTCTGCACTTGATTTTCTGCTGACAGACCGTCCCTGTGACTGCCTCTCTTGTAAGATTTCCTCAAAGGCGATGTCCAGGCTGCTACATGCTTCATGATGTGGTGCCTTGCTCACTGGCTCTGTTGCAGCCTCATTTTCCTCTGGCACTGCACTGACAGCCCTCCTCCCCTCTGTCTTTGCCACCTCCTGGATAAGGTGTTCCTTTGCAGGCAACAGGTTGGCTGACTTTGTGAAAAAGCTAGAAACAGAAAAAAGTAACACACAATTCAAAACAATAAGAGACACCACATAGCACAGCACTTCAGTTAGGCAACTGCCTACACATCATGTACTCAATTAATAAACAATAAAAAAATCTAACCTTAGAAGTTGAACTAAATTACCCAAAACTAAATTAAAAAGGAAGTAAAAAATAAATTGGCTTAATACTGGTGTCTGGTGATGACTTGACTTTATATAAACATGATGTACAAAAGGTGCATTTTAATTTTACTATACTTGCCCATCTTTGTATCTGGGATCTAGAAGAGTGGCGATGTAGAATAGTGGCTCAGTTTCAACATCAGCAAAGTGCTTCTCCACTGCCTCCAGCAGAGTCATCTTCATTGTTTTTATTCCCTGGTCATCATCATCCTCCCGAGACAGAACACGTCTGAGGACTAATGAGTGAATGAATGACTTAATGAATGCATGGGATTATAGTTTGTTTCAAACAACATCAATAAATATTACAGTATAAAGTAATAAATAAAAATACAAATTACCTGTTATGGCAGGGATCACATTAGCTGCAGTTGCAGTCTCCCTGCTCACATCCCTGGTCAGCTCTTCAAAGGGCGATAGCACATCAGCAGTCTTATTCATCAGCTCCCACTGGTGAGCTGTCAGTGTTGCTGGTAGAGTGCGCTCAGCTGCAAAGACACTAAGAGCACATTTTTGTTGCAGTAGGCTCTGCAGCATGTAGAGGCTGCTGTTCCATCGTGTCTGCACATAAGAGAGCATGATTCATTTAATTTTTGTGCAAATTAGGTGCAGAGCACGTAATGTATTAGTGGCTTACTCAATCAAGTGTATGGGAAATAATAATAAAATAGAAATACATTAAAGAATGTTACGAGAGGAATCTCACCTGTACATCTTGCTGTAGGCGCTTGATATCCATATGTAGGTCCGCCTGTATGTCTTCTAGTCGAGAGTAGGCCAATGGGGAGTGTTTAAAATGGCCTACAATCTTCCTTGCGTTGGCCAGGGTCTTTGTCATGCTGTGCTGAGACAGCAGGCCCTCATGCACACATACCCCTTTTCCACCAACAAGAACCAGGTGCTGGTTCAGAGCTAGAGCTAGTGCCGGTTCGGAGTTGGTTCAAGCCTCCAAAGAACCGGTTTGCTTTTCCACAGGCTAAAGAGCCAGCACAGAGCCAGGTCTTACGTCACTGTATACGTCTCATCTTTTCCAGCAACGTTAGCGCGGTGGCGCCAAACACAAACACACCAATAAACAATGGCGGACGTTGCTTTGCTATTGATGTTCATGGCTTTGCGGACCTACATCGGCATCCAAACACGGTGGATCCAACGTGTTCGCGTGGCTCGCCTTTATTTGTACAGACGGAGTACATTTAATCGCGTCCATCGTGTTTATCTGCTAATTCAAAAATGGCGGTCACAAGTTTCTGTTCGTCTTGATGGTCACGGTAACCCCGCCCCCAGCCGCTGACGTAAGCGGTTCTTACTTCTAGACCAGCAATGATTTGGTGCTACTTAAGAACCACTTTTACTGGTTCGGAGCTGGTGCTTTGGTGGTCGAAAAACAAAGAACCGATTTGAAAGTAGGCTCTGGCTCCGAACCAGCACCAGCTCTGCCTTGGTGGAAAAGGGGTTACAGAGTTGACAGGAATGGGCGACACAGCCCACACTCGGCACCCCCCATATCCCTCATAGCTTTGTTCATATTTGCCGCGTTGTCACGCAAAATTACGTGGACCCGTTGCTTGTCAATTCCCCAGTTGTTTAACATCTTTTCCATCGATTGCTGGATGCGCTCTGCGGTGTGCGATCCACGAAATTCCTGGACATGTAGGGTCGCACGGCATAAAACAAAACTTGGGTCAATCCATTGTGCGGTAAGGCTTAGTAGAGACATGGGAGCTACGGATGAACTCCAGATGTCTGTGGTGAATGAAACATTGGGTACATCTGATAACAGGACAAGTAGTTTGTCAGAAATCTAATTATAAAGGGCTGGCAGAGCTTTCTCGGTGAAATAGTGGCGAGACGGCATTTCAAATCGAGGTCCTACGTGCTCCATAAGCATAAGAAATCCAGGGTTCTCTACAAAGGTGAATGGCAGGTCACTCATTGCGATCATTTGTGCTATCTTGGTTGTGATGTCCTGCGCCTTCGCGCAGTCACGGGGCATTTTTTCTCTCCTCTTGAAACTCTCTTGCAGCGTGAGCTGACTCATCTTTGGCTGGGTTGCCTGGGTAAACTCGCTGTATTTTGTCAGGTGTTTGTTTTTGAGGTGCCGTATCAGGTTTGTTGTGTTAAATGTAGCCTTTTCCTTTACACCTCTTGCAATCCCCAGTTTACATATCTCACAGTCTGCTATGGCAATGTTGTTGTCATCAACTTTATAATATCTCCAGACCGCAGACATACTCGCGCTTTCCGCTTCAAGCTGCTTCCGTATTCTACTTCGCCTGCATTTCACCAATAGCGTCTCTGAAAAAAAGTGATGTCATGCAGCACGCGTTGCGGTTTCTGTGTGGAGTCAAAAGGGTCTAACTCTGCCACCGCATAACTATAGATGTGTTAAAAAATAATGAGAATAGATATACATATATATCAGAGTCCTGATCGGGAGGTAACGTCCGATTCCGATCGAGTCTGAAACCACGTGATCAGGCCCGATTTCCGATCACGTGATCGGATCTGGACATCCCTAAAAGCAGGAACAGGGGGCAAATAGGACGAGAATGAACATGATCAACTGCAAAATGAGCAAAGAGGAAGCAGAGTAGTAAAGTAGCTTACTACTTACTTTCAATACTCACAGAGTACATGAGAGCTGTGCAACTCTCCCATTTGTGTTAGCCCATGTTTTGAGTACCACGAACTGAAGCATTACTGAGAACTGTGAAATAAAATAAACAAATGTTAGTTATGGTTACAGTTCCATTGTTATGCATTGTAAATGGTGTATTTTTTCCTTGAAATTGGTTTATAATCTATTAAAAGTGTATATTGTGGGCTTTTGTTTACCACAAATGTAATTTAATTGAATGTTATGAATGCTGTTTAGTAGCTGTTATGGTTATGTTGCTTGTATTTTTTTTTATATTTATAGTGTTAATCATTATATTGATATTTATATAAAAAAAAAAAATTGTATTGTCTATAAACAAATGTATATAAAAGCATAGATCAATAAATAAAATTAAATAAAATCAAAAAATGTAACTCTCACAGAGCATAGATACATGTTTTTTTATACTGTATACACAAGACAGATCATAATCATAGAGACTTTCAGTCATAACTAAATTTTATAATTTATAATATAATTTATATTTTGCCTTTGCATTAAAGTATATTGTTGATGAATAACATATCATACTACTTTCAATTGCAACCCATTCCTAATATTAGCATTAAAATAGACTATAAACTATAACTCACACAACAGCTTTTAATCAAAGTGAACAGATATGTGCAATATGCCCACAACATTACACAAGCAGTGAACAGCACGAGCTATTATGTAAATTACATCAAACTACGATAAATACATATCATAAACATATTATTATGTTTTGTATATAATAGATTGTCACTATTGGCCCCCTTGTGGTCATTGTCTTACCCTTTGGGGGGATGGTGAGAAGCATCGAGGTGCTTCATCAAGTCCGCTAGTTGTTTCTGGAGGAGGCTGACCTTCTGCTCCAGATTCCCCTCTTTGGGAGGCCCCGAACGATTCCCTTTGTTTCAATTCCGATGTCTTGGGTTTTTCTCAAACCCGAAATTCCTTTTCTTTGGAAAGGGATATCATTCTTGGGGCTCTTGCTGAACCTGGGAGTGACCCTTGTGGTCATTCCCTTGGTTCCTACAACCCCCCTGTGGGTGGTTAGGCACGCGTTTTGGGACTGCTGCTTTGCTGCTTACTCTGGGTTGAGGCCATTCGTAGCCCTCAAGCTCTAAGTCTGCCCTCTCAGAAAACTGGATGTCCAGGACTCTGACATCATCGTCTGTTTTATCAGTCAGACGCACGACTGTTTCCCATGTCATCTGGCACAGCACGAGCTATTATGTAAATTACAGCAAACTACGATAAATACATATCATAAACATATTATTAATGCATTTATCATGGTCTACACCTGTTTGCAAATCATTTTCAACAATTCTCAATCGAAAAAGACTAAAAATGTACTCACCAGTAGCAATCATGTAATGCGTTGTCAGAAAAGTTGCATGTGGGAGTGAAATTCAAAGTGAAAATAAATAAATAAATGTCAATATAAACCATTGGTTAAAACATTTATTATAGTTTATACATGTTTTAAACCAACGAGGAAGGGTTTAAAGTGAAGAAAAAAAAGCGAAAAGCTTACCTATATTCTGTTCACCAGCTCCAAGCGCGACAAGACAGCGGTGAACCATCATGTGACTGCCCAAAGTATCACGTGACAAGCTTGGTGCATCACACTGGAATTAAAAATTTACTACATTGTAAAATAACTGCCGAAAAATACACGCTGGGGGGATCAGTTAAATCATTTAGAATTTACATGCGAAAGGGTTAAGTCAGCATTGCCCGGTTGTTGACCCAGCTTCACAGTCTGTAGGCAGCTTTGGGGATTTTCCCCATTCTCTTTGTCATACCACTGTGCCAGGGTGGCACTGAGGCAGTGGGAGGTGAAGCTTGCCTTGATGTGAATCTCCAAATCCTTGTCTGGGTAGACGAGGAAAGGGGCTAAACAGATCTTGGCATTCGGTTCTCTGAAAGCCTGCTCTTGCGGGTCTTCGCTTTTAAATACCACATCCTTCTGGAGGAGGCTGGTAAGGGGCCTTTTTTGTGTGTAGCTGAAAATGCTCACATCACAGGGAGATGTATTGACTTCCATGCGTTACTGGACACTGGGTCTGAAATCAGCCTAAGGTGCAAGGAGACTTCTGCAAAAGTCGCCAGGGCAATGCTCTCTCTTGGGAAACCACTGCAGACAGAGCATTGCCCTGGCAACTTTTGCTGAAGTCTCCTTGCACCTTAGGCTGATTTCAGACCCAGTGTCCAGTAATCTCCCTACCAACACTGAGGTGTATATGCGTCTGGCATTAACCTTGTGGACAAGGTCTCCCAAACATTTAATGAGCAGAGCATGGGTTTTGGGCATGACTTCCACTGGGAGTGTTGGAGTCTTCCCTGATTTCTTCCCCCAGCCTACAAATTAGACTCTGTCAGTTGAGGGGGGAAGGGTCTGGCCTAGTCATGTTGATGGATTGTCACTATTGGCCCCCTTGTGGTCATTGTCTTACCCTTTGGGGGGACGGTGAGAAGCATCGAGGTGCTTCATCAAGTCCGCTAGTTGTTTCTGGAGGAGGCTGACCTTCTGCTCCAGATTCCCCTCTTTGGGAGGCCCCGAACGATTCCCTTTTTTTCAATTCCGATGTCTAGGGTTTTTCTCAAACCCGAAATTCCTTTTCTTTGGAAAGGGATATTATTCTTGGGGCTCTTGCTGAACCTGGGAGTGACCCTTGTGGTCATTCCCTTGGTTCCTACAACCCCCCGTGGGTGGATAGGCACGCGTTTTGGGACTGCTGCTTTGCTGCTTACTCTGGGTTGAGGCCATTCGTAGCCCTCAAGCTCTAAGTCTGCCCTCTCAGAAAACTGGATGTCCAGGACTCTGACATCGTCGTCTGTTTTATCAGTCAGATGCACGACTGTTTCCCATGTCATCTGGGCCATCTTCCTAATCTCCTGCATGGTCGGTTTACCCTGCTTACACATCAGTGTAACATGGGTTCACATGCAGGGGTGGAGATTATGGAGGAAGAGAGATCTGAAACCTTGTTCTTCTTCCAGACCTGGCTCATTACTTCTTTGGAAGTATGCATTCCTTAAACGCCTGTAATACTCCCTGGGCGGCTCCAAACGCTTCTGTTGGATGCGGATGGCGCTGAGGGTGGCTGATGTTTCATCAGTGTATGGCAAGTACTCCTCGCTCAGAACCCTACAAAGCCTCGGGTAACTGTCCTGAATGCGTGGCGGTTGAGTCTCAATGAAAGTGTGGACACTTCTGGAAGTGGTTTTCCAGATAAGCTTCAATTTCTCACACGTTGAAGCATGAGGCAAGTCGGCAAGACAATGTTCGATTTCCCTGAGGTAATCTTTGACATTATGAATCTTGGCTCGCTGGGTCGAAGCGTTCTATGTCCTTTGTAAAGGAGTCAAGCTGGCACATGTGCAGACCTGTGGCTTTGTCCCGCTGGTGTCCATCTGACTCGTCAGAGGTTGAGTACCAGTGCCTGCCCCCATTGCCATGGCGTTGGGTGAGACCACTTCCTCCTTCTGGTGAGGGAGGTGCCCTGCTGGGGCGGGGTCTGATAGGTGCCCGAGGGGAGGATTGCAGGAATGCCTCCAAAACGTGGTGGACTCGTGTCCCGAACAGGGATGCGCTAGCTCCGGGAGTTGGGACAACGGTTTTCGAATACTACCTGAACCAGGGGTGGGGTATTTCATCATAGTACCGGTCTCAGAGTCCTCTGCTCCACTCTTGTCAGAGGTGGAGTAGCGCAGCACTTCTTGAGCCTTAGCCCATGCGTCTCGGCTTTCCCGCCGGACTTGGTCGTCCGCGGCTTCTCGGCTATCTGTTTCAGCTGACTGGAGTCTTACTACACACTCCTCCAGCATCGTATTCGTGGTCTGGAGGTCTCTTTGTATGGCATGATTGCGTGAAACAAGCCGACTCCCATGGGTGGTAAGTGTCCTTACCTCACCCTTGAGTGTTGCTATCTGCAAATGGGCCTTGTGGTGGTAGAGCAGGAACAGTCTGCCAACTGCTTCCTGGATAGTGGGTACCTTCCCTTTAGGATCGTGTGCACTATCAACCACGGCGGCCATTTCAGCATCACACTGGGATTGTTTGTAGCTGTTAAGCTCCTCCCTCGATTCTCTAGGAGGAGAGGAGGAGATCAGCGACCCAGTTGGACAGTGAGGTTTCCTCACTTGACCAGGGAGCTTCAGCTCCGGATGCTGATGGGGACTGGGAATTCATATCTCACTGGTTAGGCAGGTGAGAGGGTGATGTCCAGTGGACCCCTATAGGAACTCTTTGAGAGTTCAAAAATGTTTGAAGGTGAAGATTGATGACACCTGTTGCTCTGTGGAAAACACGGATGCACCAGTCGTTATCCCTAGAACAGAATGCACAGGGAAGGACCACTTACCTGTTACTCAAGAGCAACTTCTTTGTATTATTAACTGTTTCTTGAACTGCTAATTAGGTGTTAACAATCACTGTATCAGTACATCAGATTAATTTGTTAGTATCTAGCGACTGAATCTTTCACACAAAAACTAATTAAAATGAGTAATGAATTAGTACCAAACTAGCAACCACTAACACAACACTTGCAATAATTCACAACCACAACTGGCCTTGTGCCTTAGCAGTTTGGACATCCTGAGAAAAGTGAAATCATGAGGGAACCTCTGGCTACTCTTTAAAAAAGAATTGTTTTAGTTATTTGCAAACATATCGGAGAAAGCCAACAAATATCACGCCTCACATGGGGCACCAATTTATGTAGGGAGCACAGGTTGGTTAGATCAGTTTTACTATCAGATATAATTAATAATTAATTTTTATTAATTAATAATTAAATTAAATAATATAATTTAATTAGTTAAATTCTACACTCGGGGCACCACTCTTTGACAGGAGAAAAATGATAGTAAGTGACTGATCAAGTCTCATAAAATTCTACCCTCCAGATTGAGTGTTTTGATTGAGAATCAAAATAATCAAAAAGGGAAGAAGTTAGTCAAATTATTCCCATATGAATCCAACAGTAATCTGGTTACAGTTGGCTTCTAACAACAACAACTGAACAATACTGAAGTAATACAGGAGTTCTTGACGTGGCAGAGGCTGGCTTCAACACAATATTCAAACAAACAAACCAGGAGTACTTATTATAATATAACAAGATTTATTATTATCAAACAGCAATGAACACTGCCAATGCTAAATGAATATAACACAAAAACATAAAGTGGAAATCCTAACTAAATGGTGGAGCTATATGCTAGTGTATGTGTGTGTGTGTGTGTGTGTGTGTGTGTGTGTGTCTCGGGTCGGTAACAAAGACACAAAATGGCGGACTAAATGTCTCGTGTGGAACTAATTCAAAATGGAGGGCTAGGCTGGAAAGGGTGGAGCCAACGATTATTTGAAGGTGTAGGGAAAAAAGATGGCTGGATCAGATCCAGCACAATGGAGCTAATACCATGTGTGAGTGATAATGAGCAGACACACAAAGGAACTGAACAAAACAGGCGGGAGAATTTGAAAAACACCAGCCTGATTCGTACATAAACTGCGGTGCTGCTCGCTCCGTGAATTTCAGTGTGTGTGAGAGAGAGAGAGAGAGAGAGAGAGAGAGAGAGCAAACAAACAGGGGTTCATGCAATTTAACAGAGGATACACGCTGGTAACAGCGCGATTGAATCATTAATTCAGATCACTCAATAAAATAACATTTCCCCAAAAATGACGATCTCATAAATCCAAACAGCAATCAGCGATCGTAGTTAAATGTACAGTTGTAAACAAAACATCAAACATTCAGCGATCAAATATATGATTTATATGATTATAAGAAAAGTCCGTTTCTAAACTAAATCTGCCCAGATATCAAGCCTTACTTGTGAAATCCTGTGTGATTTAAGCAGGGTTGTCTGTTGAATTCCTGTTGCATTGAGCGGTCAGGAGAAAACAGTCTGGATTCTGACCTTTGTCTTTCACTCGTCAGCGAGAAGACACGTCTCTGCGTTGTTTCTCGGGTCCGGTGAACGAGAGATACGCAGGAGGTAGTCAACGTTGAAAGAAAACGATTCAGAAGGGAAACTGGTCACCTTTTCCGTTTTCTAAATAAATTCACCGGGAAGATGAAATGAACTGGTTGTACCAAGTACACTACAGGACTGGAACAAAGATAAGTTAATCTTACTCTACCGTGGCCAAATGGTGAGGTTTAGAAAAACGTGGTCTCTCTTTGTCCAGAATGAGGGAAATTCCTTTGTGTAGATATGTCTCTTTAGAACGCAGCGAGGCTGTAGATGTAGCAGTCAGGCTGGATGCGGAGAGAGAGAGAAAGAATCAAATCGGACCGCTAGTTTTATCAAGAAGATGACGTCATCGGTCATAGGCTGCTTTTGACCAATGACGTTTGAGATTGAGTCCATGGGCTGGACTTCCCATTCGGCTGTGAAGCATTCTGGGAAACCAAGTTCAATGTCTCCCCTTCGATCATAGAACAAAGGGCCATGCTGTCTCTGCTGCCATTTTTAGTGGGGGCAAGGCCCTACACTTGACATGCGAAAACATTTGACATGTGTTCAACATGCGTCCGTTTTCAGTGACACTTTGTAAACTATTATCTACGGCCGAATTAAAGCTGTGTTGCTGCAGCAGCCTACAATGCACTATATACATCACATTGCCTCATCCTAGAAAATTAGTTTTTGGATCAAAACTAATGGGTTATTTAAAAGTACAAATTAAAACATTAAGGTTAAACTGATAACACACATATTCTTTACGCCCATTTCACACATACTCCATTTGCAGTTACCCATGTTAACAGGTTAGAGCTTTTACACTGCACGCAGATGCAGTCCGTCGATCCGTTCCAGTTACGGTGCGTATACAGCACTGCAGTGATGGTTTACGGACCGAGTCTATTTTTGCTGTGCTGCACCACACTGAATTAAAGTGGCAGCGCATTGTTCACATTAAAATAGACATAGATTGTCAAGAAACTGTAATAATTTTATCATATACGCATAATTACAGTTAATGTGTTCTACAGTTACTAAATTACAGGGTCAAGAAAAACAAAAAAGTATGATTATAGTCCCAAAAGTTGCAAAATGCCATCATATATGATTTTTTTACCCTAAAAAGACAGAGTGAACGCAAATGCGTCTCATTCTTCTCCTTGTTAGCAACATATATAGCGCGATAGCTTTTCTTCAACTCGAACTACATGTAAAACAAAGAATCACAATGATTAAAATTAATTTTCATGCTGTTTCAATGTCTTAAACCATGTCAAAGTTAATGTTTGGATTTAAAATCAAAATTCCTTACACATTTTTGATTTTGTGGCACACAGAAACTGCGGATCAGTAGCGCACTGCAAACGCAGCATACGTGAAAGCACTATAGCACGTGCTGCTCCTGTACCGTATATGCACCGCATACGTACCGCATACGCACTGCACACGGAGTATGTGTGAAACGGGCGTTAGTGTTTTAACATTTTATAATATAATTTTCAGTGTATGCTTAAGTGTTTGAAATTAGTTTTGTACATATTAATTTATTATACATAAAAATTTAAATGGATGACTTGAACCGAATAATTAAGAAAACAGCCACTAAGTGCCTAGCATATAGATGGGAACTCCTTAAAAAGCATCTCAGGGTGATACCTCAAGAAGTTGGTTGAGAAAATGTCAAGAGTAAATTTTTATAAAATCTAGGCAATTTGTGGCCACTTTGAAGATGCCAAAATATAACAGTTTTGATTTATTTATATTTTTTTTAGTCACAATATAATTCCCATATTTGCATTTATATTATTCCATAGTTGTGATGCCCTAACTATTATTCTAAAATGTGAAAAAAATAAAGAATGAGTAAGTGACCCTAAACTTTTGAATAGTAGTGTTTGTATGCAATTTCCACGCAGAGCCCCAACCCGTGTTGGACGTGTCTGTCGAGATGACTTTTCGGTGAGATACAGCTCCCATTGTCACTCCCCGCTGATACCATTCGGCCACTGTCCAGGGCTGCAGAGCTGATATACAGGTCTGAGTCACCTTGATGGGCTGGCGGCCTGTGGCCCAAGCCCGGCGAGACGCGCGGGTGTTTAGCCAATGCTGAAGTGGGCGCATGTGCAGTAAACCCAGCTGAAGTACTGCTGCGGCTGAGGCCATGTAACCTAGCACTCTCTGGAATTTCTTCAGAGGCGTGAGGCTGTTCATCTGAAAAGATGCGGCTAGTCGCTGAACACGGCGCGTGCGGTGTGTAGATAAGCCGTCATTGCCACGGAGTCTAGTTCTATTCCAAGGAAGGAAATTGTCTGACTGGGCTGTAGTGAGCTGTTGGTCCAATTGACTGCAAGACCCAAACTGTTCAGATGCACATATAGAAATATGAAATTATTGGAAAAAAAATGAAACGTCTACTTTTTAACTATATGAAACTAACACCGCCATTAGGTGGCGGCAAGTCTCTAATGAGGGAGTTGATTCCTTTATTCCAGGGGTCGACAAGTAAGGTTGGCATCGGGCCAAAAAATATTTTTGACACTAGATGGCTGGCCAGAACATAGTCAATGGATAATTTAAGAAATTAATTGATGAAAAATGCAACTAGAATTGCATGTGACAGACTGTTACAGTGTCTTTTGTAACTGGTAGTGAGCTGTTACTCTGTGTTAAATCCTGTAGTAGGACAGTCATTAACAAAAAGCCACATTTGTGTGGGGGTGTCCGGGTTTTACACTGAATACATTAATAAAGCAGTAGGGATGAGTCACGATTTTCGAATATTCGATTTGTTGATTTAATTATAGAATATCGAATAGGTCGTGCGATTATTGTCTAAAAAAGATTGATGAAGTGTTTCTGCCAAATGCCTCTGTTGCAGCAGATATGTATCATCAAGAAGTTGGGTCAACTCTGACCAGGTTGTCCATGTTTGGCAGTAATCCCATCACATCAGTAGAGGACAGAGCCAGTGTGGAACAGCACTTCACAGAACAGTGGCCTGACATTTCTGTTCTTTTGATGAGGCAGTGAACTACAATGGCACACCTTTCAAAAATGCTTTGATGTGTCTAATAAACACAACAAAAAGATTTGCCTAAAAATTGTTCATGTTTTATTGATTATCTGATGTTTCAGCGATTTACTTAATCAAAATAAATGCATGTAACAAGCTAAAATTTCTGTAAGTGTTTCCATGCATATTGAAATATAATTTCATTTACATCTTAGTGAAAGCTACCCTACATTTCAGATGACAAATGTGGATATTTGTAGGCCTATGAGATTATTAATTCATGATTCAAAAGTGTAACAGTTGTTACTTATTTTTATATATTTGATATAGTCTATTGGTGAAGTAGCTTTTTTAATATAGAACTGCTTTTGAAATTATTATACAAATGTAAAGTCATTCTGTTGGATAATATTTGTTCCTTAGTGTAAAATGGAAGTATATGGTAATTTTATTATATGAGCAAAAAACTATGCTGTAACAGTTTTAGAACTAGACAAATCTCTGCATTAATAATATGGTATTAAATGCATTAATAGGCTAATATAAAAATTGCTGTGTTTGCTCGGGATTTGAACCCGTGTCATGATCGTAACGTAAGTTCTACCACTCGGCCATGAGTGTACTCACTGAGAAATGCCCAAACGTTCATTTCTCCAGTGTGTGTTCGCTCACATGAGCGAGAAGCGCTCTTCATTCGTTTCATTCCTCAATAGAATAGTAAAAAAATATCAGCTTAATTGCACCTAATTTATTTTTGTTTGTTTATTTGATTTTTTTTTGTTATCGCGCTGCTCCCGGCCCGGGAATAGGCTTATGTCGCCAACCGACGTCAAGATAGGCCTACAATATGAAATATATAGGCTATATATTGTTCTTGTCTCTATTTTTTCTATTTTTCTGGGCTAAAAATGTTTTATTCTGTTTACCATAGTTGTAGTATTTCATCTTTACTGTTAATTGACATTAACCCCACTTACATTTCAAAATGCGGCAATTGCTGCTGTTTTGCACAATATCCATTTGCGCCACCTGGCGGTCATTTCGTGAATGACTTGAAATGCGACTGGTTTATTTTTTCTGCGGCGATAATAGGCATTTTGGTTGACTACTGTAGGTGTTTGCCAATGACTGTCTTGAAAGGCATCCTCAAAACTGTAGTGAGCAGGAGTATAGGGACGGCAAAAGTAACCTATATTGCGATGGAATGCAATATAAACTATAAGAAGGGCCTTCTCTCCATTCAGCCTTTTGTCTGATAACCACCGTGACAACTTCAATGCATGAACATGTTTACATTTAGGCTATTTCAATAGATTTTTTCAGTCAGTGAAGCCAAATAATTGGGTGACAAATAGCATGCATATAGACTATTAATTTTACAGGCTAACAAATACAGTGTTTGGAAAACTCTTAATTTGAAAAACAATGAATGCATATCCTGCCAATCAGATTTAGCCCCACCCACAGGGGAAAATCGGAATATCAAGTCGTTTTTCTGATTTCCGTGCAAGAACGGGAAAACCAAAAATCAAATAAGTCGACCATCTTTCACATCTACTTCATACACACTAACACGGCATTGATGGTAATGTATGCAAGGAAACAACCGAGACTCGGCGATGTTTTTGTTTGAGAGGTAGAGCTATAAAAGCGACTTTTACACTAAGTGTAAAACCCGGACACCCCCACACAAATGTGGCTTTTTGTTAATGACTGTCCTACTACAGGATTTAACACAGAGTAACAGCTCACTACCAGTTACAAAACGTTTGGGCATTTCTCAGTGAGTACACTCATGGCCGAGTGGTAGAACTTACGTTACGATCATGACACGGGTTCAAATCCCGAGCAAACACAGCAATTTTTATATTAGCCTATTAATGCATTTAATACCATATTATTAATGCAGAGATTTGTCTAGTTCTAAAACTGTTACAGCATAGTTTTTTGCTCATATAATAAAATTACCATATACTTCCATTTTACACTAAGGAACAAATATTATCCAACAGAATGACTTTACATTTGTATAATAATTTCAAAAGCAGTTCTATATTAAAAAAGCTACTTCACCAATAGACTATATCAAATATATAAAAATAAGTAACAACTGTTACACTTTTGAATCATGAATTAATAATCTCATAGGCCTACAAATATCCACATTTGTCATCTGAAATGTAGGGTAGCTTTCACTAAGATGTAAATGAAATTATATTTCAATATGCATGGAAACACTTACAGAAATTTTAGCTTGTTACATGCATTTATTTTGATTAAGTAAATCGCTGAAACATCAGATAATCAATAAAACATGAACAATTTTTAGGCAAATCTTTTTGTTGTGTTTATTAGACACATCAACGCATTTTTGAAAGGTGTGCCATTGTAGTTCACTGCCTCATCAAAAAGAACAGAAATGTCAGGCCACTGTTCTGTGAAGTGCTGTTCCACACTGGCTCTGTCCTCTACTGATGTGATGGGATTACTGCCAAACATGGACAACCTGGTCAGAGTTGACCCAACTTCTTGATGATACATATCTGCTGCAACAGAGGCATTTGGCAGAAACACTTCATCAATCTTTTTTTAGACAATAATCACACAACCTATTCGATATTCTATAATTAAATCAACAAATCGAATATTCGAAAATCGTGACTCATCCCTACTGCTTTATTAATGTATTCAGTGTAAAACCCGGACACCCCCACACAAATGTGGCTTTTTGTTAATGACTGTCCTACTACAGGATTTAACACAGAGTAACAGCTCACTACCAGTTACAAAAGACACTGTAACAGTCTGTCACATGCAATTCTAGTTGCATTTTTCATCAATTAATTTCTTAAATTATCCATTGACTATGTTCTGGCCAGCCATCTAGTGTCAAAAATATTTTTTGGCCCGATGCCAACCTTACTTGTCGACCCCTGGAATAAAGGAATCAACTCCCTCATTAGAGACTTGCCGCCACCTAATGGCAGTGTTAGTTTCATATAGTTAAAAAGTAGACGGTTCATTTTTTTTCCAATAATTTCATATTTCTACATACAATTTTTTACATTTAAAACATTAATCTCTTAACATAATTTATGCAATTATAATTTGCTGTGTATGTGTAAATCCACATGACACAGGCTAAACAGCCTGGGTCAATCTCAATCCAAAATCTCAATCCAAAAATGTATTATATTGATACCGACTTCCTTTTATTTGGTCATAGTAACCATACACCAAACACAGTGTCTTTGCATTCTGATTGAATTTGTTGACTAAATTTAAGAATCTGACATAAGAGGACAGATGACAATCCTGCATTATATTGTATTATAATGACGATGTAATATAGCACTAAACTTTGACTATAGCCTGCATGTGGCATATTACTAGGAACCTCAAAGCATATTTATGTGTATGTGCATACAGGCCATAAATAACAAATAGACATTATAGAAAATATATTATGCATAAGAATTTAAGTTCATAAAAACATCTAAAACAAAGAATAAATGTATTATTTAAATTTGTATAATGACAACTGTCAGTGCGTGAACAGGATTTTAGGCTTGAATTTAGGCTATTTCAATAGATTTTTTCAGTCAGTGAAGCCAAATAATTGGGTGACAAATAGCATGCATATAGACTATTAATTTTACAGGCTAACAAATACAGTGTTTGGAAAACTCTTAATTTGAAAAACAATGAATGCATATCCTGCCAATCAGGTTTAGCCCCACCCACAGGGGAAAATCGGAATATCAAGTCGTTTTTCTGATTTCCGTGCAAGAACAGGAAAACCAAAAATCAAGTCATAATTTAGTTTTTCCGTTTTTCAAAAAAAACGAAAAAACGAAAAAAGGAGTTGTTTTCTCGTTTTTTCGTTTTTATATATGAAAGCAAAAACAAATGAACGAATGATACCCGGACCGTGCTGAGAAGTAAGCGATCTTGCTGCATTCTTTGCGCTTTGTGTTGTAATTAATGGTCAAACATACCAATAGATTGTAAGTTGTCGTTTAAATGAAGGAGGTACAGGTAAGCTGGCGAATAAGTGTGTGCATTTTGCTTATTCACTGGCTCATTTGGCAAAGGACTCCTTTGCTTCGCTTTTAGTCTGCGCTGTCTGTGTTACTGAAACATGCTCATTCATGTCACTTTCCAGACATGCCAGCATCTACAATAATACGACA
Source organism: Xyrauchen texanus (assembly GCF_025860055.1). Lineage (NCBI taxonomy): Eukaryota > Metazoa > Chordata > Actinopteri > Cypriniformes > Catostomidae > Xyrauchen > Xyrauchen texanus. The sequence goes on along the minus strand of NC_068280.1, from coordinate 26,097,790 downwards.
GGGAGGACTGAGCTTTTTATGCTGGGGGCATATTTATATTTAATCATTATACACTCAACAAATGAAGTCATTGCCCTTACTTAATTGAATTGTAATTTTTTAATATTTTTTTTTTTCAAGCAATTTAATTTATTCCATTCGAATTAATAGTTTCATTGAGCCATCATAATCCATCATAATTCAGTTGGATAAGGTCAAATCAATGTACTATAGTAGTTTTAACTCAACTTTATTAGGTGCGTCAAACTAAATGGACTAATTATTAATTTAATCAATGTTAGTCAGTGCCAATCTGCTAACAACTGCTTATAGAGCTAAGCAGCACTTGAAACAAACATCTCTTGAAAGTGAAAGTACATCCTCAACCTAAGCTCAAGCGCCAATCTTCACCTCATTGGTAACTCCAGCCTAACAGACATTTTTTTAAACACCATTTAAAAACAGACATATTTGTTAACATTAGTAAATATGAACTAACAATAGAGCATTCTTTTACAGCATTTATTAAGATACAAAATGAATATTGATGGAGTAACATAATTTGTGTGAAAAGAAATAATAACGGAAGGTTGTTTTTATTAAAATTATTTTAAAGGTGGCGAGTATTCGAATATTTGTTCTGCAATATTTATTTGAATAGTAAAAATAATATTCGAATTTCACAAAGTTTTGCTTTGCTGGACATATATACTGTACAGTGAGATCCATGTTAAATCCTGAAATCCTGGCAGTTATAACAGAATGCACTGGGTGGCGCTGTTGAGTGTGGACACAAGTTGATCACATATGTTGAGCAAACGATTCTGTCACTCAGTACGTTCAGATGGACACCAGAAAAGCGGGTTATTGTGAGAATGTGGCTTACTGTGAGAAAGCTGGGTTCCTGTTTAAATGTACTGGATAAGCGGTGTACACTTTACTCTCATATATGTGCAGCTCATTGTTTTGATTATAATTAGAAGCTTGTTTTTTTAATGGTGACACAACTTTAATGACTAAATAAAAAATATTTTAAAATGTCTCTTTCTCATTAATTACCTTAATTTAAATAAAAGAATATTAGAATATTCATTTTTATGAGCTTAAATATTCGAATACCAAATTATTGATGAATGCCCATCCTTAGTGGCTAGGGAGCCAAACTTGGGGTATTATGTCGATATAAGGTCAGTAGTGGAGTGGTGGTGGTGTAGTGGTCTAATGCACATAACTGGTAAACTGGTAATCAGAAAGTCGCTGGTTTGATCCCCACAGCCACCACCATTGTGTCCTTGAGCAAGGCACTTAACTCCAGTTTGCTCTGGGGGGATTGTCCCTGTAATAAGTGCACTGTAAGTCGCTTTGGATAAAAGCGTCTGCCAAATGCATAAATGTAGTTATAGTGCAACATGACACAGTGTGTCACCATTGGCAAATAATCTAAGAGAGCCATAAACTAACACCTATCACAAAATTGTCCATGACTTCTCTTATAAATAGCAATGTTATCATAGTAAACTCCACACATAATTCACTCCAAAAGGATTTTTTAGTGTAAAATATGTTGAAGATTAGAGGACAGGTGGTCAATTCATTAAGTGATTAACTGTTTCCTCACAAAGCAGTTTATTCAGCATAATGAAGTTTCTCCTCCATAGACATCCATTAAAAAAAACAGCTGCCTCTTGTCTCCTCGCCAGTGTACCGCCCACAGAAAGTCTATGGGACTGCTTTGTTATGCTATGTTATGCTAACCTTGTAGGTTCACCCCTTAGATGGGGTCTACTTTGACCCCATCCAATCCCATGCAAAGCAAGCTGGGAAATGGAAATGCCCTGCCCAGTTTCATCAATTTTACAAAACGTATTCATGCAGTCCAAACTCAAATATATTAAAGGCGCTGTAAACTATTTTAGTCATTCTACTTCCATGAGATTGAGCCTTTAGATTAGCCATGCCCCCTCTTTCCAAAACCCTGAACTCCAAAGATACCAAATTAGCTTTATTGAGACCGACATTGTGCAGAAACAGTTGTTATAAACAACAGCAGCAAAATATTACTGTATATTAACTTTTATGAACAACATGGCTTAAAAATGGCGGTAAGTCACAATAATAAGCTTCAACTACAACACTATGATAATGTGCAAAATGATTGACAGGTTGAAAGCATCAATGCCTAAAAATCTTCAGTTTTATTTTGGATGTTAAGTCTACTCTTTCCCATTGTTTTTGTGGTAAGCAAGAAATTGTAAGTGACTATCTTATGTGGCCATTGCTGTCATGGTATGTCTGAAGATCTTTCACAGTGTTATGTCATTATGGTGTGTTTATGCTGAATGTATTTTAAACAAATGAATGGCTTGCAAAATAGAAAAGAGGTCATAAATATTCTATAGTAGAATATTTTTTATTCAGGATAGAGATCCATCCAGCATCTGCTATTGACTGTTTATTTCCCACGCACTGACAACAGACATTGTTCAGCATTAGCATAGCTGTTTAGCCAAGTTACTGTAGCCTGATAAACAACCAATGAGTGTGAATGAATGCTGTAATGCAGAGGGAGGTGGCAGGAGTCAGTCAGATCCTCTGGCAGGCAGCTGTAAAGGCTATCCAGTCCCAGCTGTGATTAAGCAGCAAGTGAAAGAGACAGACATAACGAGAGAGAGAGAGAGAGAGAGAGAGCAGAGAGAGAGAGAAACTGAATGAATGGGTAATCATTGTGACACGGCGTCTCTGACAGCCGGATCAGCCTTCAGGTTGATTCAGTTCACCATCTTCCTTGTGCTGCATTTGACTAAGTGTAGGAGACACTATTGCTTTTGCCTCTGTGTATGTGTTTGTATTGTGTGTAAATATGCTAGACATGCAGTATACTGGCTATGTATGTAAAAGGCATTATAAATAGGTAACAAACAAATGAACAAGGGAAGGGGCAGCTATTAGAGAAATACACCCAAGAAGGGACAGAAGGTTTTACTCAAAGTGTGATATTCTTATCTACTGTATTGAGCTCTGCATAGTTGCACCGGTGTTACATCTAGGCTCTTCATTGCAATCACATTACCAGTCTCATGTAGACCACATTTAGTGTCTCAGGCCAAAGTAGACAGTACCCTTATTCAAAGGTGTAAAATGCCTCTTCTTTCTCACATGTCAATGTGTTTTCTCATGTTATGTATTTAATGAATCAGTAAAAATGCTGTATACCTTGGTTACTTATCATTTAGTTTGATTCAAAACAATGTAATTCTGTAGTATTGTTTTTTCCATAGAAAGTTGGAAATGTGCTAATCTTGTTATCTTAAAGGAAATGGGGATGAAAACTTTCTCATATAGACTGACAATGAAGCAGATCTTTGGGATCTACTCTGGTCGGCTCTTTTGGGTAATGGAAGGGATTGTTGTATGGAATTGGTAGCTGCTGGGTTCAAATTCTATTTACTGAGACATAAGGATAAGTTCTACATTCCTCTTATAGCATTGATAGCACTAGTACACTTAGCAAGGTTCAATCCCCACAAGTGTTTAGCACAATTGCTTGTTCATCTCCTCTGACATTCCCCTAAGTTATCTACATTTTTGGACATGTCTTTATCACCCAATCTAGCTTTCTGTCTGTCTCACACACTCTTTTCCCTTTCCCACTTTTTTACCTTCTACATTGCAATATAAATAGATTCCTGTAAGGGGTCAAGGATGTGCAAGGAGGAGGCGGGAACCGGCTGAACAATCAACATAAACTATTAATGCCACAGAGAACTTAAGCATTACATAAAACACACAGACAGCACGGCTGCGTGCATCTCTCTCTCTCTCTCTCTCTCTCTCTCTCTCTCTCTCTCTCTCTCTCGAACTGGCATCCCTGGCTCCTCTTTTATCCCTCTCCCCCTGATATGGCACATTCCTCCGCTGCCCGATTCAGGCCAGGGAAACCTCCAGCATGACTTACTCCCCTCCCTTCATGGAGGATAGGTGTTGCATTTCCGGCCGTCCTACTGATGACAGGTCTTCCCTGCCTCTCTGGAGCCCTGGGCAAGACGGGAGGGAGAGGGGAGAGGGAAATAGTGAGGGGGAGAGACAGAGAGAGAGAGAGAGAGAAAAACTCACTCACCGGTCCCCTGACATGCGTTGCCTGGTCCTCAGCCACCCCTTCGCACTCAGGTGGACGACAGCCGCTCCTCCCCTGGTGGATGGCAGCGAGTCCTCCAAACCCTGGCAGATAAAATGGCTCCTCCCCTTCCTGCTGGACGGCAGTGTTTCCTCCGTCCCCTGGCAGACGGCCGCAGCTCCTACCCAGGTGGATGGCCGTGGTGAGGACTCCATGACAGCGCATCCCTCCTCCTTCCTGGGTTTCAGCACCAATGCAAGGTATTCACAGGATGGGCAAGGAGTAGGTGAGAATCAGCAGAACAGTCAACATAACTTTAATGACATAAAGTAACTTAAACATAATATTAAACACACACAGACAGAGCGGCCGCGTGGGTCTCTCTCCCTCTTCATCCTTACGGCCCAGCCACAACCTCCTCCTTGTCACAATTCCCATATTTAAACCTCTTCCTATTCTGTGTCCATCACTGAACAGGTCACTTTGACTTTGCTAAAACTTCTTTGACTCAACCTTAACTGTAAGTAGATCCAGGATTTGCCTGTCACCAAGTTTGTCATGGAGCGGGGGAAGGATCAAAAATGCAAATGTTACAAAACAAAGGTCCAATGTTATAATGTTTATAAAAGGACATTTTTGTTAGTTTTCAGCTCACTCCTCTATTCTGATTTTGGATCGTTCTTTATCCAAATACTGGTATGAGCTTTATAATAAGCAAATAGCAAGAAATACAAAAACTGTTATAAAAATCAGGGTTACAGAGGTAAACATCTAGGTTTCGGATGTAACCTCCGTTCCCTGATGGAGGGAACGAGACGTTGTGTCGGAGAAGCGACACTAGGGGTCTCTCTTGAGCGCCGAATATGCCTCTGTTCTATGGAAAAAGGCCAATGAGAAGTTGACAGACAGTATTTGCATACCCCGCCCCCGGATATACGGGTATAAAGGCGGGGAAATACAGAGTTCATTCAGGATTTTTCTGAGTGGCCGGAAATGGACCGGCCACTACAGTGGCTCGGCTCAGCGACATGGCCGGGAGGACACAATGTCTCGTTCCCTCCATCGGGGAACGGAGGTTACATCTCTAACCTAGACATTCCCCGTCTGTCGCTCTCTCGACGTTGTGTCGGAGAAGCGACACTAGGGGTCCAATTTAAATCACGTCATGCTCTGAGCCGTGTACGTGTTTTGCTGACACTGGAGCGGGCAGGTATTTTACATGCACAGGTGACCAGCTGTGTCAGACTGCACGTACCCTTCCCCAATGCCCCAAAAAAGTCATCGGAATCCTTCTGGTTACCCTAGACAGGGGATCAAGGCGACGCTTGCCAACCTGGGAACGGGCCGAGCCTGGCTGGGCCTCTTTTCTCTCTATGTTTCTCCGCATAGAGCAATAAACGGCCGGGGCCCTTACATGCATCAAGGGAAGGGTTCTTTTTTAACGGGACCCTACCGCAGATAATACACACAGTGGGAGTCTGTGTAGGTGGGCCAGCAAGGGGCCACTAGGGTGACTTGCTCCTCATAGCGAGTGGCTTTGTGATGAGTGGAGAGGGGTGCTCTCCACAATGACGTCAGCTCATCATGCACCTCCGGGAAAAATGGGAACATGGGGGGGGGGGTGGCTGTGAGCGGCGCCCAGACCCCAGGAACCAGTCATCGAACCACGATGGCTGTGGGGAGGATGGAGGGTTCCAGTCCAAGCCCACGCTGGCGGCTGTCGGTCATCTGAGCGTCAGCCTCAGCCTGGGCGTGCTGGCCCGAAGGCAGCAGCCCAGGGGAGTCATCCGCGTCAGATACCGCGCTCTCCGATGCAGCGGCAAGCTCATCCACCTCGAGCTCCAGAGGATAGGCACGGGGATGTTGCCTCGAGCATGGACTTGAGTCAACAAGCATGCTGGGGGGCGGGTGGTCCGAGGGGGCATACCGCTGCCATCCCTAGATCACCTTCAGCGCCAGCCGCATCGTCCTCATCCTGTGGGAAGAAGGAGCAATACTTTCTATTGAAAGTGAGCCGCGACCGCAACATTGCCATCCACAAACGCAGCCTCGGTGTGATCGCTGCCCAGACACACGAGACAACGCCTGTGGCCGTCTGAAGCAGAGAGCACTCTACCGCATACAGGAACTACACAGTGGACAGGCATCTTTAAAAAGACGCGTCCTGAAAAGGACGTTCAACACCGCTGTGTATTGCTCTTTTAGTGAAAATATACTCTTTTAGAGAAGTCACTCTTTTAAATAACTCTTTAGAGTTTGTTTCTGTGCTGCCGAAGCACCCAGGGGCAAATTGCACTGCCGTGCAAAGAATGAGAAATAGCCGCTGTCAATCCAACAGCATGCAGAGCATCAGAGGAATACAGGAACAGTTGTGACTTGTAGCAAACAGCATGCACAACCATCAGCTCCGAAGAAAATTTCTGAATGAACTCATAGTATTTCCTCGCCTTTATACCCGTATGTCGGGGGGCGGGGTATGCAAATACTGTCTGCCAACTTCTCATTGGCCTTTTTTCATAGATCAGAGGCATATTCAGCGCTCAAGAGAGACCCCTAGTGTCTCTTCTCTGACACAACGTCGAGAGAGCGACAGACGGGGAACAGTAGATTTTGGGGTGTAATAAACCTTAGCCTGTAGATGATCACATTCGGCCACTGGAGAAAGATGTTAAGGTTACAGGCATCCTTTTATTATCTACCACTTATAGTTAGATAATTTATATATGGGGTTAGAATTGTTTCTAATTAACATATAAATGGAAAGAGATTCCAAATATAACAATGGTTCACAAATAAATTGAATGAGATCCACAAATAAATGTACGGAGTTTTGAAAAAAAAATTAATTCACAAATAAAAAGAATGAGTTTTAATACTGTGACTTAAGGTTCGTATAATTTTCTCTCAGTTATAAACGTGTAGTGTCTTTCTAAATGTCGACTGCTGAAAATTGCCCATTTGTAGAGTGTCCTGATCATTAGCTTTATAGTTAACCTGGCTGATTGTTTGAGTCTGCTGTTTTAATTCTAACCAAGTTTGTCTGAAACTACTAGCTACTTAAAGGGTATCTAAACCCTAAACCAACTTTTTTTAGTTATGATCTGTAAGAATGGGGCTTTATTAGTACTGGTCATTGATTCAAGTAATTTTTTTGACATTTGTGTATAAAGTGTTTTAATTCTACAATATATGGTGTAAAAACGTCTGAGTGCTGCTCTCTTCAGGTTGAACGGTGGCTACTGCAGTTGAATTTTCCTATTGGCTGTTTGCGGTACTTCGTGACGTAAGCGGTGACAGCTGACGTAAGCAGGTTCCAGCTCACCATGCCCTTGGTACGAGCTACCACGCCCATGGCAGTATAAAAACCAACTCGTTTCGTCAAAACCACTGTAGCGAGTCAGGAGTTGAAATTGCGAGTATTGAAAACGATCAGGATAGAGTATTTTAGCATCTATTTAGCACAGCATTTATATAGTTATTTAGATTATTTTGTGTAGCCTAGGTAGTTAATTAGCATATTTGTTAGTGTAGTATTGTTAGAAGCATAGTTAGTTAGTAGCATAGTATTGCGTCAGTTAGGATATCTTCAAGTTAGCGTAGATTATCTGTATTTAGTACAGTGGTCAGGATGGTACGTTGGTGTAGTGTTTCTGGTTGCAACAGCACTGCTGGACTGTATTGCTTTCCATATAGACTTGGAAATTAGGCGCCAGTGGTTGCATGTCCTTGGGCTGGAAGACCGCGAGTTCCCGCCTATAGCTGGAGGAGTGTGCAAACTGCATTTTACGCGGCATTGCTTCTTCAACGCAATGGAGGTGGAAATGGGCTTCTCCAAACAGCTCGTGCTGAAAAGCGACGCAGTGCCAAACGTTGCTCCTCCTGCATGGACTCCACCACCGCAGCGGCGTCTTGAGTTGAGTGATCATATATATTTGAATCACAATTTATGGTTAGGCTAAAGTTAATCCTCTGGGGTCGACAAACGCATTTTGCTGGATTTTTTCACATAGCGGCAAAATATGAATATGCCTACAGAGCCGCGCTATTGACATCAACTCGATAAAACTCATCAGATTCATGTACATGTCGTCTTGCGACCGTGTGAGGAATAATGATAACATAATAGTAATACAATTCACCCTCCTCCACTTCAGGTGAAGGTGGGGGAGAAAAGTCCTCGACTTCAAAAGACCGCTCCGTGGCAAAGCTACTTGCGTCACTCCAGTCAATCTCCATTTTAGAGTCTGACAGCAGCTGTCAATGAATCCGTCACTACGGGTCTCAGGTGCACGCCCCTCCGCTCAGCCCCGCACTCGGTTCGTCCCCTCTATCCCCGCTGGGGTCTGCCCACTTTTCAAGCATTTTTCAAATATTGCTAGTGGGTGGAGTCAGACTCTGAGCAGGGGTTTAGTTACCCTTTAAGTGAAATGTATGTATGTGTCGTCAAAACCTTTACTCTTATTGTTACATGACAGATCCAAACAGACACACCACTAGACACTACAAAAGATCAGTAGTATATATAGTGTCTTTATAAAACACAATAACATCATATTAGATAATATTAGATAATCTTAGGAGCACAAACCATAAATTTATATCTTATATTACACAGTGTACAAGATCTGCTATGCCAATAGTTTGGTTTCACATTATGTTTATGTATTTAATGAAAGCAGTTGTAAAGTAATATTTATTTGAGTTTTGCATTTGGGCACTTTTTTGTGAATTTTGAGGGACTATTACAGGGTCCCTTCATAAAATACAGCATCATGTTCTGACAGTGATAATTGACTCATTAGTTATTGCCATCTTTTTCAGATTTTTCCCCTGTGTACTGCCCATCAACTTTGAGCCCTTGACTCATCTTCTCCAAAACTCAGTGGTTCCAGCTCCAATACAGGACACCTTTTAAAATGAGTAATATGAGATTCTTTATTTTTTTGTTATGTCAGATTTCTTTTAAGTTACAATGTCATGTCTTGAAAAGAAAGTGCAATACAAAATGTAAATAAAACGTAACATTGTCTTGAGTTTACTTACTTAAAAATGAAAATTCTGTCATTTTATCACCCTCATGTTTTTGTTCTATTTAGTTTTTTCTGTGGAAAAAGTGAATACATTTCAAAATGAAGATGCTTCTAATGAGGCTGAAATGAAAGTGAGGCTGTCAGTCCCTATCATTATTCCTGACATCTGAGTTCCACAGCAGAAAGTCAGTTGTTTGGGTTTGGAACAACATAAATATGCGTATATATGCTTTTATTGCGTATCAAGGCATTTATGCCCCTATCAAGGCATTTGAGGTTAGTAGGTTTTAAAGAGTGTTTGTTTGGTTTTTTAACACAATAGCAAGTCTGTTGGCTAAAAAGCATGTTTTTTTTGGTTACAAATTACAGGTTGCCATGTATTTAACTACAAAAAAACATTACATTTGTGTGCATTTTACACACAAACATTGAAATTGAACATTACAACTGGAGTGCTGGCATTTTGTCAAGGCGAAAAAATGATGGATCCAAAGGCAGAGATGACAGAAATAACAGTCTTTAATGAAGATATAACAAACAAAGGCAGTATCTCGTTAATGCACAGAGTACTGGATGGAGTAACTTAAAGAGAAGAGCGGACTCCTGTCACGAAGAGAAAACAGATCAGGACTCCCTTGGAGCAGACTTGATGACAGGAGTAGAAGTCTCAGTCAGGGAGAGAGAACCGAGCAGGTTCACATGCAGCAGCAACAGCAGGGCACGGATAATACTTCGAAGCAAGACTGATCCAGAAAAACAGGACAAGACAGGGTAAGCACTAAACTGTACAGACATGAAGGTAGTAGAAGAGGTAACGTGTGACATGCAACAATAATCCGACAAAGAATCTACCAGAACAAACACCAGATAAAGGGTGCACACTAAGGGAAAAGTAGAAACAGGTGTCAAAGCAAATCAGCGCGAGCGCTGATTGCAGTGACTAACAGGTGCGGGTAGAGAGAGAGGCCTGTAGAACGAAGCAGAAGAGAGAAAGAGTGTGTGTGTGGGTGTGTGTCTGCGTGCGTGCGGCTGTGTGCGAGAATCAAAAAGGAAGAAAAACCTGACTCATGACAGTACCCCTCCCTCAACGAGCGCCTCTAGGCACTCGAGGAAGGAGCCTGACGGGACCGGTAGAAGTCATCAATCAGCGAGCGGTCCAGGATGTCCCGGGCTGGAATCCACCGCCTCTCCTCAGGACCATACCCCTCCCAGTCCACCAAAAACTGGTGACCATGCCCCCGAGGGCGAACGTCGAGGAGCCTGCGGACTCTGTAGATAGAGGCCCCCTCGTCGATGGAGGAGGGGGAAGAGGGGGGCAGGCGGGCACACGAATAACGGGTTTAATGCAAGAGACATGAAAGACCGGATGGACGCGACGCATCTGACCAGACAGTCTAAGCTTAACAGCGACTGGACTAATAACCTTTGCAATAGTAAAGGGCCCAATAAAACGGGGCATGAGCTTGCGAGATGTCTCTTGAATAGGTAAATTGCGGGTGGATAACCACACCTTCTGACCGCAGACATATCTGGGAGGTCTAACTCTGCGGCGATTGGCGGCTCGACGTGTACGTTCCCTAGTTTGACATAAGGCAGATCTCACCCTCCTCCAAGTACGTTTACACCTCTGAATGAACGTTTCGACAGACGGAACAGAGGCCTGAGACTCCTGCGAAGAAAAAACAGGCGGTTGGTTACCGAGGCAACCCTCAAACGGAGATAATCCAGTAGCGGACGATGGAAGAGAATTATGGGCATATTCGGCCCAGGGTAACTGATCGCACCATGACACGGGATTCTGAGAGGTGAGGCTACGCAACATGCGACCAAGAATCTGATTGGTCCTTTCGGCTTGCCCATTGGTCTGTGGATGGAATCCTGACGACAGACTGGGGGAAGCCCCTATCTGGTGACAGAACTCCCTCCAGAACTGAGAGGTGAATTGAGGGCCTCTGTCAGACACAATGTCCGAAGGAAGACCATGGATCTTGAATACGTGATCCACCATAATCTGGGCAGTCTCCTGAGCCGACGGTAATTTAGGGAGCAGAATAAAATGCGCAGCCTTGGAGAAACCGTCCATGACGGTGAGAATGACCGTATTACCAGCCAAAAGAGGAAGCCCGGTAACAAAATCCAACGCGATATGAGACCAGGGACGCGAAGGAACGGGAAGAGGTCTGAGAAGACCTGCCGGAGGGTTGTTACTAGACTTGGTCTGGGCGCAGATAGAAAAAGCAGCAACAAAACGCCGAATATCGCGCTCAGGAATGGGCCACCAAAATCTCCGACAGATAACCGCTAGCGTTCCTCTTCCCCCGGGGTGCGCGACTAATTTAGAAGAATGCCCCCAGCGAAGAACCGTCGAACGAACGGCCTCGGGTACATACAAAGTTCCCTCAGGAGCGTGGGGTGGTCTAGTAGTGTGCGAAAGAGCACGCTTAACCGCTTGTTCCACTCCCCAGACGGCTGCCCCGACCACACAGCGCTGAGGTAAAACCATCTCGTCGGTCGAGGTGCCCTCAGACGAGTCAAACTGTCGAGAAAGAGCGTCTGGTTTGAGGTTCTTGGAACCGGGTCTAAAGGAAATAGAAAAATCAAAGTGATCGAAAAATAATGCCCAGCGGACCTGACGAGCGTTAAGACGTCTAGCAGAGCGAATGTACTCCAGATTGCGATGATCCGTCCAGACAATGAATGGTACACTGGCTCCTTCAAGCCAGTGTCGCCACTCACCAAGTGCCAGACGGATCGCCAGGAGTTCTCGGTTACCAACTTCGTAGTTGCGCTCCGCGGGCGAAAGACGGTGGGAGTAAAACGCGCACGGATGAACCTTGTCATCCTGGGAAGAGCGTTGCGACAGGACAGCTCCTACCCCAATGTCGGAGGCATCGACCTCAACGATAAACTGACGTTCGGGATCAGGAGTGATCAGGATGGGCGCGGAGGTAAAGAGCCTCCTTAGACGGTCATACGCATCCTGAGCCTCCTCTGACCAAGCAAACCTGGTCCTGGACGAGGTGAGAGCGGTAAGGGGAGCGGCAACCTGGCTAAAGTTTCGAATAAAGCGCCGGTAAAAATTTGCAAACCCCAGAAATCGTTGGAGCGAGACTCGAGAATCAGGAACAGCCCAATCGAGAACTGCTCGAACCTTGTCAGGGTCCATACTAATCCCCTCCGCTGAAACAACCGAACCGAGAAAAGTAACCGATTGGGCGTGAAACGCGCATTTCTCAGATTTAACAAAAAGGCGATTCTCTAATAAATGCTGCAGGACACGGCGAACGTGTTGATCGTGTACCTGGAGAGATGGTGAGAAAATTAAGATGTCATCCAGGTAAACGAAAACAAAAACGTTTAGCATGTCTCTCAAGACATCGTTGACTAAGGCTTGAAAAACAGCGGGAGCGTTGACCAGACCGAAAGGTAAAACCCGATATTCAAAGTGCCCGACAGGAGTGTTGAACGCGGTCTTCCACTCGTCTCCCTCCTTGATACGCACCAAATGGTAAGCGTTGCGCAAGTCTAACTTTGTAAATATCTTTGCGCCCTGTAGGATCTCAAAAGCAGACGACATAAGAGGCAAGGGATAACGGTTCTTGACTGTTATGTCGTTCAGCCCTCGATAGTCGATACAAGGACGCAAAGACCCATCCTTCTTCTTTACAAAGAAAAACCCAGCACCGGCGGAGACGAAGAAGGAACAATGATCCCCGCGTCGAGGGACTCTGTGAGATACTTCTCCAAAGCCTCTCGTTCGGGCGCCGAAAGAGAGTACAGTCTACCGCGAGGAGGCATGGTGTCAGGTAGGAGTTCGATAGAGCAGTCGTACGGACGGTGGGGCGGTAAAGAAACCGCCCGGGAGCGGCTGAAAACCACCCGCAGATCATGGTACTCCTCCGGGACTCCAGACAAATCCTCAGGCTCTTCCTGAAACACAGAAACAGAAGACACGGGAGAGACCGCAGATACCAGACAATCTACATGACAAGATAAATTCCATGAATGAATAGACCCCTTAACCCAGTCAATCTGAGGATTATGTAGAACAAGCCAGGGATGTCCTAAAACAACGGGGGTAAAGGGAGATTGAAAAACATAAAAAGAAATTGTCTCTTGATGATTGCCGGAAACAATGAGACTAACCGGACTCGTGACGCGACGAACTGACGTGAGTTCTCTGCCATCCAGGGCAAAGACAGAGGCAGTCTCCGTCAAATCGACCAAGGGAATCTTGTGTTCACGAGCCCACTTCTCATCGATAAAATTGCCCTCAGCACCTGAGTCGATGAGAGCAAGACCAGTCGCAGAGAACCCAGCCCGACGGATAAAAGCGGAGATCGTAGTTCGAGACCTGGGTGATGAGGAGATGACAGAAGCGCTCACCAGTACTCCTCCGTCTACTGGCAAGCCTTGGCTTTTAAACTGCAGGATGAAACAAAGTGACCAGCCGTACCACAGTAGAGACAGAGACGGTTAATTATTTGCCGCTGTCGTTCCTCCGAAGAGATGCGCACGCTCCCAACCTGCATGGGCTCAACATCAGGTTGGTTCTGAATGGGAACAGCAGCAGAAGAAAAATTATCACCAGATGTGGAAAAGGGAGAACGAGCTCGTCGCCTCTGCTCGAAACACTTTTCCAGGCGAATGGCCAGATCGATGAGCTGATCGAGCTGAGTCGGCGACCCCCGTGCGTAAATCTCCTCCTTAAGGTCTAAATTCAACCCTTCAAGAAAGCGAGCGATTAGTGCAGGCTCATTCCACTCACTAGTAGTTGCTAGTGTACGGAACTCAATAGCGAAGTCGGCCACAGATCTTCTGCCCTGACGTAGAACAACAAGAAGATGTGAAGCTTCACTGCCGAAGACGGATCTATCGAAGACCTTAATCATCTCATCCTTAAAAGACCCGTACTTGCTACAGCATGCAGATTGTGCCTCCCAGACCGACGTTCCCCACTTGCGTGCACGTCCCGTGAGGAGAGAGAGAACATATGCAACGCGAGCCCGATCCTCCGCATACGTCTGAGGCTGAAGAGAAAAAACAATCTCACATTGAATGAGAAAGGCTCTGCACTCAGTAGGCTCACCAGCATAACAGGATGGATTGTTGATTCGCGGCTCTGGGGGCAGCTGTCGGTTGTGAGATAAGGAAGATTCCTGGTGAAGCAGATAAGTCAGACACTTGAGCTGTAAGACTCCTCAAGGCCTGATGAGCGGCGGCCAACTCCTCCTCGTGTCTGCCGAGCATAGTCCCCTGGATCTGGACCGCCGCCCGGACGGGCATCTCATCTGCTGGATCCATGTGTGTGGTCGGATTATTCTGTCACGGCGAAAAAATGATGGATCCAAAGGCAGAGATGACAGAAATAACAGTCTTTAATGAAGATATAACAAACAAAGGCAGTATCTCGTTAATGCACAGAGTACTGGATGGAGTAACTTAAAGAGAAGAGCGGACTCCTGTCACGAAGAGAAAACAGATCAGGACTCCCTTGGAGCAGACTTGATGACAGGAGTAGAAGTCTCAGTCAGGGAGAGAGAACCGAACAGGTTCACATGCAGCAGCAACAGCAGGGCACGGATAATACTTCGAAGCAAGACTGATCCAGAAAAACAGGACAAGACAGGGTAAGCACTAAACTGTACAGACATGAAGGTAGTAGAAGAGGTAACGTGTGACATGCAACAATAATCCGACAAAGAATCTACCAGAACAAACACCAGATAAAGGGTGCGCACTAAGGGAAAAGTAGAAACAGGTGTCAAAGCAAATCAGCGCGAGCGCTGATTGCAGTGACTAACAGGTGTGGGTAGAGAGAGAGGCCTGTAGAACGAAGCAGAAGAGAGAAAGAGTGTGTGTGTGGGTGTGTGTCTGCGTGCGTGCGGCTGTGTGCGAGAATCAAAAAGGAAGAAAAACCTGACTCATGACAGTACCCCTCCCTCAACGAGCGCCTCTAGGCACTCGAGGAAGGAGCCTGACGGGACCGGTAGAAGTCATCAATCAGCGAGCGGTCCAGGATGTCCTGGGCTGGAATCCACCGCCTCTCCTCAGGACCATACCCCTCCCAGTCCACCAAAAACTGGTGACCATGCCCCCGAGGGCGAACGTCGAGGAGCCTGCGGACTCTGTAGATAGAGGCCCCCTCGTCGATGGAGGAGGGGGAAGAGGGGGCCGTGACTAACAGGTGCGGGTAGAGAGAGAGGCCTGTAGAACGAAGCAGAAGAGAGAAAGAGTGTGTATGTGGGTGTGTGTCTGCGTGTGTGCGGCTGTGTGCAAGAATCAAAAAGGAAGAAAAACCTGACTCATGACACATTTTGCTTGATTTTGCTGTACATGAAAAAACGTATTGCCACGACATGGTGTTGTATCAGTTGTCAGGAACGGATACTCCTAGTCAGGGTAAGAGCATTCTACACAAATTATTGGAAAAAATTATATTTTCACGTCCATTACTGTATAGAAAAGAACATGTTACACAAACAAGATTGTTCCTTGGAGCTTTGTAATGTCTTACCACCCATAGCACAAAAGTCCCACAAATGTTTCCATCTTTTTGTGATATGGACTGGAGCAGAGAGCACCAGTTCTCCAGTATCCTCGCAACTCTTTTAAAAAGCCCATATTATGCTAATTTACAGGTTCATGATTTTATTTTGTGGGTCTTCTAGAATTGGTTTACATGCTTTAATGTTCAAAAAAACTAATTTTTCTCATACTGTACAGAAATGCTAGTGTATGCAGTCAGCTGTGAGTTAGAAGCCTGTTCCTGTTCCTCTGACGCTTGCCTGCTGTTGGATCTACGGCGCACTTCAGTGGCTTTCTCCTTCTCTGCACGGCAGTGCAGTTTGCCCCTGGGCGCTTCAACAGCGCAAAACTAAAAGAGTTTATTTAAAAGAGTGATTTTCTCTGATAGAGTATTTTCCTCTAAAAGAGCAAATACACAGCTGGCGTTGAGCGTTGAACATCCTTTTCAGGATGCGTCTTTATAAAGATGCCTTTATGCCCCTGTGTAGTTCCTGGATGCGGTAGAGTGCTCTCCGCTTCAGACGGCCACAGGCGTTGTCTCGTGTGTCTGGGTTGCGATCACACCGAGGCAGCATTTGTGGATGGTTCATGTTCTCACTGCGAGAACATGACCATGGCAACGTTGCGCATTCCGTCTGGCCCCTGGACGGGATGCGAAAGATCTAGCTGGTCTACCACCTGCCGTCGTAGACACGATCAGCCAAGCCAGAGCCCCCTCTACCAGGCAACTTTACGCCCTGAAGTGGCGCTTGTTCGCGAATTGGTGTTCCTCCCGGGCTGAAGACCCACAGATGTGCACAGTTAGGTCAGTGCTCTTATTCCTGCAGGAGAGGCTGGAGGCGAGGCTGTTCCCTTCCACCTTTAAGGTGTATGTTGCTGCTATCGCGGCCCACCACGACGCAGTAGACGGCAAGTCTTTGGGCAAGCACAACTTAATCATCAGGTTCCTAAGAAGCGCCCGGAGGTTAAATCCTTCCCGGCCAAGCCTGTTCCCCTCCTGGGATCTCTCAGTGGTCCTCACGGGCCTACAGAAACCCCCCTTCAAGCCGCTAGAATCAGTTGGCATACTCCCAGTTGGACATTACTGGCAGTATTAAGAGTTAGTGAGCAAGTTAGCCGTGGACTACCATGGATAGCGGCCGTATCATTACAGCTTGTAATAATGATATAATTATATAAGACTCTTGTGAACGACCATTTTGTTGCACAGTTTTTGGTAAAAGCCAGCCCACAGCTGAACAGTAAACCCTTACCAAAATAATAATATTACATTGCAAGTTAGCCGAGCACTACCATGGATAGCAAACATAAAATTACTGTTTGTAAAAATAAATCCATCCCCACACAATATTCATGATAGTAAGAATGACAAACAATCTGCATAATTTTACACAACTGTATGTAAAATTGGGCTTGCAGCTGATTAGCAAATCTATTTCAACACAATAACATTAGCTAGCTGGTTAGCAGAAGCATACTGCTGTGCATTGGGTGTACACCGTAGCTAGGGTTGCCACCGGTCCTATAAAATATGGGATCGTCCCTTATTTAAAGATAAAATTATGTGTATAAAATCAATACAGGATGCGATTTTCCCCATATTTAAGCTGGTCAGATGCTGTCACAGTGAAATCGCTCCAGATCGCTAATTTAACATTGATATAAGTTAGAAAATTTGCCTATGCTGGGCAAGGGACTGTATGAAATGTCCACACATTCTGCTAAAATGTGCTAATACTGTGAAGGGTGTGTTAAGGGACCTTCTGAAAAGTCCACAAATGGTGCTAAAATGTTTTTTTCTATTTAAATATTCAATAAGATCAAACAATGTATGAATACAATCACTGAGTCATAAAGACAAGTACAGGTAAAGGAAAAAATAAACAAATAAAATAAAAATTATTAAAACACATAGAAACCAACCAAAATGTATATAAATAAGATAAAGAAGACACATAATAGAATATATTATATGTACATTTAATATATAAAATATGTATTTTTTTTTAAGTCATGGGTCAGAAATGTTCTTATAAGTTTGCATATAAGAAAGGATATACAGTTTTCATTAATAACGCATATTAAGTGCATTTAAGTGTCCCATATTTTAAAACTTCAAAAGTGGCAACCCTAACTGTAGCTACTACACAAAACTCTGCATTTGAACTCTCAGTAGCAAATAAATTCACAAATAATCAAGAATACTTACAGGTTGTGATCCTGAAGTGCCAGATTGTCCCAACAAAGTGGGAACTGCACCATCTTTCTGGAGTAACCATCTTGAAAATCTAGCATTTGTTGTGGTTGTACTGCTAAATAATATAAATTACACTTAACCACTGATTCTTTAATTCATCTGCCTTTGGAAGTCCAAGAGATTTTGCTTTCGCAGTGAATAAAACAGCGTTTTCTCGACATAGCGACAACACTAACCAAACTCATCCTGTCCTCTGCCTTAGACGGGCATTATGCAAATGTGTTACATAGTGACGTAGATACTTTACAGAAGAAATGGCTGGACTACAATCCAGATGTTTTTTGTTGTTCTTGAGCAGTGTTGTCTGTGGAACAGAATTATTCCCTTTTGCGTGTACTTTGTGCTTTGTAACTTTGCAGACCTTTTACATGCACAAACAGTTATATTACACATTAAAGGAAAGGTAAAATCCCAAAAAGCATAATAGGGCCTTGTGGCATGGGGACGTGGTCATGTGTCGGTCTGCGGGAGAGAGAGAGAGCGGTTAGGCTTGTCACCTAGTTCATATTTACCCTAACACCTGTATATCGTTATAGTGATGCGGAGGGAGACATAAAAGGCACACTAGAGAGTCCAAAGAACGGGGGGGAGAGAGTATCCAGAGAGCTAAAAACAGACAGAACATCTAATTATTTTATGTTCACAAGGATGGTTACTGTTGTGCGTGTGTGTGTGTGTGTGTGTGTGTGTGTGCAACAAATTATTCAAATTAAAGAACTAACATTGACCCTGCTATGCTGTCTCCTAACTCCTCCATTGCCCCGAACAAAGAGCTTTTCTACAGTGGTGCCGAGAACCCAGCTTTGGAGGAGAACGCTGCTATGGTGGCCTCAACGCTGGCCAAAGTCTTCAACACCCTCACCAGCATCCAGCAGTCACAACACCTTGCCCACATGGAGGTAAACCTGAAGCAGAAGCAACTGGAAGTCCTGGTCCAGGCACAAGAGGAGGAACGACAGGTGATCCGGAGCCTGATCACCAGGGAGGGGGCTTGTGCTGCGACCTCCTCAGAGCCCGTCCCACGGTGGCCCTCACGAAAATGGGGCCAAGTGACGATCTGGAGGCCTCCCTCGACCTTTTTGAGAAAACCGCGGAGGTGGCCTCCCGATCAGTGGGCGGCCCGTCTATTGCCCCTGCTCTCAAGTCAAGTCAAGTGGTTTTGATTGTCGTTCAACCATATACAGTTAGTACAGTACACAGCAAAAAAAGACAACGTTCCTCCAGGACCATGGTGCCACATAAATCAACATAGGACAAACACAGAACCACATGATGACTAGACTATACAGACTAAATAACATTTCTACATAAAGTGCATGTGCAGACGTGTGCAGAAAGTATGCGACAGTACAATAAATTACTAAAAGGAACAGGACAATAAGCACAGTGAGAGACAGTGCAGTGCCGACCAGTACACATTTGTAATCGAGTAGTGCAAAAAGATGACACTTTCTAAAATGCTAAATGTAAACATAACATACTATGGAATAGTGTTCTATGGACATATCAGTTATTGAGGTAGCAGCCAGGTATAAAGTGACAGTGAATTAAAGTGCAACTCTGGACATGTGCAAAAGTTGGATGGTGTACAGGCATGAGTGTGTGTGTCAGTCCAGTTCCCCTGAGTATTGAGGAGTCTGATGGCTTGGGGGAAGAAGCTGTTACACAGTCTGGCTGTGAGGGCCCGAGTGCTTCGGTACCTCTTGCCAGATGGCAGGAGGGTGAAGAGTTTGTGTGAGGGGTGTGTGGGGTCATGCACAATGCTGGTTTCTTTGCGGATGCAGCATTTTATGCAAATGTCTTTGATGGAGGGAAGAGAGACCCCAATGATCTCCTCAGCTGTTCTCACTATGCTCTGCAGGGCTTTACGGTGCAAGTCCCAAACAGGCAGTGATGCAGCTGCTCAGGATGCTCTCAATAGTCCCTCTATAGAATCTAGTGAGGATGGGAGGTGGGAGATGTGCTTTTCTCAGCCTTCGAAGAAAGTAGAGACACTGCTGGGCTTTTGTGGTAATAGAGCTGGTGTTGAGGGACCAGGCGAGGTTCTCTGCCAGGTGAACACCAAGTAATTTGGTGCTCATGATGATCTCCACAGAGGAGCCGTCGATGTTCAGCAGAGAGTGTTCACTATGTGCTCTCCTGAAGTGAACAACCATCTCTTTTGTTTTGTGCACATTCCGTTAGCCGCTGCACCTCCTCTCTGTATGCTGACTCGTTGTTCTTGCTGATGAGACCCACCACGGTCGTGTCATTGGTGAACTTGGTGATGCGGTTCGAGCTGTGCATTGCTGCACAGTTGTGAGTCAGCAGAGTGAACAGCAGTGGCCTGAGCACACAGCCCAGGGAGGCCCCAGTGCTCAGTGTGGTGGTGGTGGAGATGCTGTTACCGATTCGGACTGACTGAGGTCTCCCAGTCAGGAAGTCCAGGATCCAGTTGCAGAGGGAGGTGTCCAGGCCCAGCAGGTTCAGCTTTCCAATCAGGTGCTGAGGAATAATTGTGTTGAATGCTGAGCTGAAGTCTATGAACAGCATTCGAACAAATGACTCCTTTTTATTTAGGTGAGTGAGGGCCAGATGGAGAGTGGTGGTGATGGCGTCGTCTGTTGAACGGTTGTCACGATTCACAAACTGCAGTGGGTCTAGTGAGGGGGCAGCTGTGTCTAAATGTGCCTCATGACGAGCCTCTCGAAGCACTTCATGATGATGGGTGTGAGTGCGAGGAGACGGTAGTCTTTGAGGCAGGACACTGAAGACTTCTTTGGCATGAGAACGATGTTGGTGGCCTTGAAGCACGTTGGAACGACTGCGCATCTGGAAGGGAGGCATCTTTGTCACAGGCAACTGATTTTGTCCTGTAATTTGTGATGGCCTGGATGCCCTGCCTTATGCGCCACATGTCGCCGCTGTCCTGGAAGTGATTATGGATTATCTGTGCGTGTGCGTGCTTTGCCTTCCTGATAGCCCGGGACAGTTTGGCCCTCGATGTTCTTAGCGCTGCCTTGTCACCTGCTCTGAAGGCGGAGTCTCGGGTTCTCAGCAGCGCAAGCACCACCGCAGTCATCCACGGCTTCTGGTTGGATGGTCTTGGAGAAAGTGACATCATCAATGCACTTGCTGATGTAGCTGATCACTGATACTGTGTTTTCCTCCAAGTTGGTAGAGTCGCCATATGTTGCAGCCTACCTGAACATGTGCCAGTCAGTACACTCAAAAGAGTCCTGAAGAGCAGTGATGGCCAGGTTTACACCTGCTTCTGGAGCGGTTTTGTGCATCTGACTAGTGGTCTGTTTGCTGGAATTAGCATAACAGAGATGTAGTCTGAGTAGCCGAGGTGGGGGAGGGGCTCCGCCCAGTACGTGCCTGGGATGTTTGTGTAAACAAGGTCAAGCGTGTTTGCCCCTCTCATTGCAAAGTCCACAAATTGATGGAATTTAGGAAGCACTGTCTTGAGATTTGCAAGGTTGAAATCTCCGGCGACAATAAACAGTCCGTCAGGGTGAGCGTTCTGCAGTTCGCTAATAGCCCTATACAGTTCAAAGATCGCTTCGTTAACGTTAGCGCTGGGGGACTGTAAACTCTGGTTATTATGACTGTGGTGAATTCCTTGGTAAATAAAAAGGTCTGCATCTAACAGTCACAAGCTCCAACAGCGATGAACAGTAGCTAGAGACTAGCACAGAGTTCTTGCACCATTCCGTGTTGATGTAAACACACAAACCACCACTGCGAGTCTTACCGCACATTGCTGCATTTCTGTCGGCACGAGGCGAGCCCATCCAGCTGAATGGTGGCGTCTGGAACTCTGGCGTTGAGCCACGTCTCCGTGAAAACAAAGACGCAGCAGTGGTGGGTCAGGAGGCCTGGGAGGCAGCCACAGGACGGGGACTGGGTCAGGAGGCCTGGGAGGTGCCCACAGGACAGGGACTGGGTCAGGAGGCCCGGGAGTTGGCCACAGGACCACAGCCATGGTAATCTTCGAAGGCGGAGCCATGGCAGGAGGAGCCATGGAAGATTCAGGTGGCGGAGCCATGGAGGGCGGAGCCGTGGAAGACTCAGGTGGCAGAGCCATGGAAGGTGGAGCCGGGGAAGGCGGAGCCATGGAGGACTTTGAAGGTGGATCCGTGAAAGGTGGAGCCATGGTAGGTGGAGCCATTGAAGGCTCAGGAGGAGGAGCCGTAGAAGGTTCCGGAGACAGGGCCGTGGAAGGCTCAGGAGACGGAGCCATGGTAGGCAGATTCATGGAAGGTTCTGAAGGCGGAGCCATGGAGGGCAGAGCCATGGAAGACTCAGGTGGCAGAGCCATGGAAGGTGGAGCCAGGGAAGGCGGAGCCATGGAGGACTTCGAGGGTGGAGCCGTAAAAGTCGGAGCCGTGGAAAGTTCTGAAGGCGGAACCGCGGAAGGCTCTGGATACGGAGCCGTGGAAGGCTCAGGAGACAGGACCGTGGAAGACTCTGGAGGTGGAGCCGTGGAAGACTCGAGGATGACCTCAGTGGTCACGAGCACTAGCAGAGACTGGGGAGAAGGTGCCCTCTTCCTTCTACTTCTCCTTCAGCCAGCAGGGAGCGTGGTTATGGGGACAGTCAAGGCTATAGGCGCTGGCTCTGGGACGGTCGAGTCTACACTGAGCCATGGAAGACTCTGGAGGCGGAGCCCTGGAAGACTCGAGGATGACCTCAGTGGTCGCGAGCACTAGCAGAGACTGGGGAGAATGTGCCCTCTTCCTTCTCCTTCGGCCAGCAGGGAGTGTGGTTATGGGGACAGTTGAGGCTACACGCGCTGCCTCTGGGACGGTCGAGGCTACAGGCGCTGGGACGGTCGAGGCTACAGGCGCTGGCTCGCTGGCAGTCAAGGTTACAGGTGCTGGTTCTGGGACGGTCGAGGCTACAGGCACTGGCTCGCTGACCGTGGCATGCGTGAGCTCTGGTTCACTAAACGTGGAAGGCGGAGCCATGGAAGGTTCTGAGGACGGAGCCGTGGAAGGCGGAGACTGGAGAGCAGAAGCCTTTCCTCTTCTCCTCCTCCTCTGGGACGGATGAGACTTCCAACTCGTTGGCAGTGGAAGTCGTGGGCGTTGGCTCGTTGGCCGTGGCAGGTGTGGAGGGACGAGCCATGGAAGGCTGGAGGGTGACCACTGTGGGAGGAGAGGTAAAGGCCTCTTCCTCTACACCCACAGTGAACGGTGAGCCGCTAACTCGCAGAGTCTCTTCCACGAAATCGAGGAGCGTCCAGCGAGGAGTCGCCTGAGGCAACAGCACCTTTAGTGAACTAATGAGACTCGTCCTGATGAAAACCACCAAAGAAAATTCTGGGTAGTCCACTACATTTGCCAGCTCCAAAAACTCACGAACGTGATCCTCAACAGGACGGTCCTCTTGCCTGAAGAGGAGAATTCTGACGGCTGCTAGATCCATTGTAGAGTATGAACGGAAAATCATGAACTCATTAATTCTGAATGCAATGCACACATTTTTACAAACGGTCCTAAAACCCCCACACACTGTGACTCCCCATCTAAATCACCAGGTAGCGCCAGCAAGTCTGGGAGTTAGAATGCTTCTTGACGTTTTTACAACCCAAAGAGCCTCTCCAGAGACACTCGTGATATCGACATCTACACACTGAAAATCTATACACACACACGTTCATACCATTTAAAACCAAGAAATGGCTTATTTTTAAGGAAATATGTTTTATTCCCGTATGCTTGGGTATTTCTGCTGTTATATCAAACTAGTTAAGATTGTTTAGTTGTGTAGTTAAACTCTGAGGGCTTATATAAAGAGTCTAAGAATATATATTCACTTTTAAGTGTACCAAATACAAGTTTCTTGGTATCAAATTAAACCTTACGACTCGCCCTAGCTGAATATATATATAAGGTTACATTAAAATGTATTCTGCTATGTTTTACCATCTTTTGAGTGATTCAAACCACATCCGGACCCTGTCATAAATAAGGCAAATGACTAGCCTTGACAAGACAAAGGGAACCATCTCGCGCCAAAACTGAGGAGCCTCATTGGGTCATTCTTCCCAAAGGAGGCGTGACCTCCCTACCTTAAAAGTCAGGATCTGGTGTGGAATCCTTCTCTTTTGTCTTCGCTTGTGCTCCTCTCTTTTATCTCTCTTCAAGCTCTCTTGCTTTTTCTTTTTGTGTTACTCTTGTCAGACATGTCTTTTGTTTTATTTGGTGTTTATCTCAGTCTTTTTCTTGTCTTCGGACAAAGCTCAACACTCTACGTTTTTGGAGCAGTCCGATATCCTCTGGGTGAAAGGACTCTCTCTCAGTTTCAACCATTACTCCTAAGATGCTTTGAACTTCCCGCGAGCGATCCACGCTCGAGAAGCACCAAGAGAAATCCTCCATCTCACGGACGCAACGAGGACATTCACGCACACACGCAGTCTTGTTCAGCGACACAAAGGTCAATTTTGCAAGTATTATCCCATCTAAATTCAAATGCGTTAAAGTGTGTAAGTCCCTTGCTGGCTCTTAAGGTTTAACTGTTGTAACAAGTTTGCTATCATTTTCCTTACTGTTTTACTTTGTTCTATGTTAAATGTTTGTTGTTAAATGTGTTCTATGTTTGTTTAAGTGTAGTGATATATCCAAGTTCCTTGTATTAAACCCAATTATACGCTTGATTGTCTGTGTTTTTTGGTCATAAAGCAAAGCCTCTTTAATGTGCGATCTAAAGCTACGAGCTGATATTATCAAAGTAAGTTAACGTGCTTTGATTAAGTAAGCTTATACTAAGAATAAACCTTCTGGAGAATTGATCAAGAGTGTCGAGCAAAGTGGTTCGGTGGACGAACTGATTGGTTGCGGTATGGGTTAATTCCATTAAGGTGTTCTGAAAATGAATACAGCCTGTCTGCATATGGTGTATATTCCTAATTAATTATAATTCGTTGTGTTAATTATCTATATATATCTGAAGCAGACGTTTGGGCTATATAACCCCTGTTTTGGGGCAATTTAGAATGTATTGGTATCTCGTTCAAACCGTATGATTAATCATTGATTACAATCATTAATATTAATTGTACATTCCCCAAACCTGAACCAAGAAACCCTACACATTATTGGTCAGTTGTTCTGTTACGAAGCAGACGAGGAGTGGGATCTAAATGCAGCTTTTAATGAAATCATAAGATAAACCAGGTAACTCGTGTATAACAAAAACACAGTTAACAAAGTAATACATCCACGATGTAATACATCCACGGGCAACCAATAATCCTCTCAGCAGACCGAACTGTCCTTTGTAGTCTTCTCATGTCTGTAGTTTAGTAGTGCTGTTCTTTTCTAACAACTTTATGATCACATTACCTAAAAATCACGCATTAAATACTCCTTTTTAAAACTGGTCAAATGAGATTGTACATCAGACCACAATTGAAAAAAATAAAACATCTGATGTGTTAAGGCTAAAGACAGACACAGAAGTCACTACAAATCTGTTACCTTTATAACAGACATAACAAACCTTCATTATTATGCCTAAAACCTCAATGGAAAAACCTTTTGATCCCCAAAACCGAACGAAGGTCCCTCTTGGAATCAAATACCCTGCTGATGTTTACTCTAGTTTTCGCTCAACCACGATAATGTTCCTGCTTAGCTAGATGGGATTCAGTAAATAAATGTTTTTTTTTTTTGGCTTACTCTGAGTTTGTGTAGGAGTTGGTGTTGTGCTGGTCCAGGACGTTTGTTGGATTTTGTTCACACATTGACAAAAAAAGGTGAATATTACATGAACATTTTTTACATATTGCACCTTTAAGAGAGTCACTGTACATATTTGAGGTTCTGAAATGTGACAGTGTTGTGTCGCTCGTCATTGTAACTTAATTATATTTGTGTGTATGTTTAGAAATACTTATAATATAGGCAGCTGGGAAATGTATAATTTGATGGCAATTACACACCTGATAACATTAGTGTAAGTGGACAGAACTGCTAATGTCTCATAACACACTCACTGTAGTCCTGAGAATTCTTTATTTACTATCGCTTTTGCTAAGAACTGAATCAATATGTAAATAAATTTACCTTAATATATTAGCTTTAATTTTCCTTGGAACAAATGTACATAGGTGTCCTTGCTGATATTATACATGTTTATTTGGGAATGAGGAATAACACTGTTTAATCCATAACATGCACTTTTTTAGATTTATTTAAAGATTAAACAAAAATAAAGAAAAAAACAATGTGTGTATCCTCTCTGGGTACCAGTTGTTATTATGAAAAGTGACAGCAAAAAAGTTTTTTACATTGTTTGGATTATTTTGATATAATTCTGCTTAAAACTACTCAATCACACATTAATTCGATAGGCTCTTATTGGAAAATAGCAAATGTGTGTCAGATAAATGGTGTACGACAACCGTTGCTAAGCTGCAGTGTCAGAAACGAGCTTCCAGGGTCAGTAAAGACATATGTCTTGGCTCGTCATCCTCCTCGTCTCCTTTTTCTCTCTGACACCCAAATCTCACACACACCCTAATGTTGTGCAACATTGGCTGTTATCACTTTGAGGTACATAGAACTGACCTCCGCTTGATTGGTGAATGTTCCTAAGGCACAGCTTCCAACCTCCTATACTTTTCACTCCGCTGACAACACAGTGAACTTCGTTATATTCAATATGTGCTTGATCATTGGCTGAATTATTCACAGGGCCTCAGTGGATAACCCTTGCCCATTAACACATGTTTTTATTGACCCTGGAAGCGATTGCATCTTAACCTACAGAATTTGTGAAAACAAAATATTGCGAAGGCAGATCTAATGAATGAAGCAATGATTGTTTAAAGGCAATAGATCCTTCTGCACAAAATTATCACAAAACAACATTTAATTTGGCTAAGTAGTTAATTAAGTTGAGTATTTAAGAAATTAATTGTAAACATTTTCCCAGCTTGATAATTAATAAGTATTTCTAAAGTTATGCACAAAGACAATGAAGTTACAATGATGAGCGACACTCAGGGCCACATTAAGGTACCCTGGAGCCCCGGACATCGACGGGGGAGAATAGGTTGGCGGATATGGTGAAAAAAATCGCTCCAAATTGGTGCCGTTCATTTGTGCTCGATTTGTGCTGGTTTGTGCTGTTAAAGAAACAAGTTCCCCTTCTGTCACTCACTCGACGTTGTGTCGATGTAGTGACACTAGGGGTCTCTCTTGAGTGCCTCGGTTACCTCTTATCTTTGAGAAAAGGCCAATGAGAATTGGCGAACAGAATTTGCATGCCCCTCCCCCGGACATACGAGTATAAAAGGAGGGAAGTGTGCATCTGTTCAGACAGATTTTTTCTTTGGAGCCGAGCGGTTGTGTTTCAGTGAGCTGAGTAAGCCCACCGCTGTTCCACTCACCTCTAAAAGAGCATACGCTGTTCCACTCACCTCTATAAGAGCATATGCTGTTGGAGATACGGTGCATTTTCAGCGACTTTTCTCTTCTTCTGCATGCCAGTGCAGACTACACTCCTGAGCGCTTCGACAGCCCTCTAAAAGAGTATATTTTTCTCTAAAAGAGTACACATTGACCTTGGACGTCTTTTTAAAGACACATCTTTCTCAAGATGCCCTTCTGTCTGTGTCATTCCTGGATGTGGTCGTTACCTCTCCACTTCTAACGGCCATGGGCGCTGCCCCGCGTGTCTGGACAGCGATCACACCGAGGCAGCATTTGTGGATGGTTCATGTTTTCATTGCGAGAATATGACCATGGCAACGTTGCATTCGCGTCTTTCCTTCTTCCAGGGGAAAGCCACTCTAGCAGGCCTAGCATTCTACTCATGGGTATAGGGCCAGCGCAGCTGACGAGCATTTTCAGGAGTTCCCCAGCACGCTCGTCTGCCCCCTGCCAGTTCCCAAATGAGTCCGGCTTGCCTTATGGCTAGTCTGATGTCTCTTTCGGAGGCCCCGATCGGAGAGCGTCTTGACAGACAGAGTCAATAGCTATTAGCATTTTTATGAAATAGCATTATAATTTTTGACCACAAGGTGGCGCTGTCCCAAAACTTTTCAGTCCCTTCAGAGCATGGTGCCAAAGACACATACCGTGTTTCGTAATGATACGCCAAGTCGTTCGTAAACTACAGCATTTTATGTCTATATTCAAAATGGCTGATGTCCAAAACGGCCGCCATAGGAATTTTTCATAGCGTTGGACTCACTATGCCCGACTAAATCTAAAGAGACCAATTTGATGATATTATGACAAACAGTTCAGAAGGTATAAGCAAAAATTTATTTTTTTAATATCTCGTGACCAGAAGGGGGCAGTGTAACAAAACGCTGCCCCTTTGACTTAAACTGGTTGCTCGGTGTGTAATCAAACGCATCAATGGAGACTGATGCTGAGGCAATTGTCATTAGATTTTGCATCTTTGCCTCGGACAGACAACTTCGCGTGGCAGTTTTAATTTGGTTCTTGAGGTTGAATCCAGCGTGAAGCGCCACATTGCCCTCCACATGACAAGAGTTTCAGAAAGCATCACAGAGGGGTGATTTTACAAGTTTGCCACATATTGAAAACATGTATTTGGAGGAGAGAAAAAAGCTTGTAGTTGCTTTGATTGCAGAAAGTAATAAAAGGACTTATTTATGTTTAGGTCTAAGCATTTTCTTGGTGAATTTAAATTAGTTCAAAAACTGGGGTTTCTTATATTTGTAAACTATAAGGTAATATTTAATTAAATGAAATTAAGATACATTCAATGTCTCTTCACAAAGTTGTACAGTTATTAAATATAACATGTTGCTTAGTAATCTCAAAGACATTATTGGTGAAGCAAAAACTTTAGTGTGAAAAACACATGTGACGTCACTTCATAGACAATGTATTATGCAGTGCTGAGGCGAGTCATGTGAAAGACACTTAACACAAATATCACTCACTTTTGCACATTAATCATTGTTCTTCACAATAACAAAAGTGACCGATTATGGTTTCAAAATTTCTCAAAAAGGTGAGGAGTTTGGATCCCTGAAATGATAAACTTTTTTCATGCATTTATTTATTTTGTGGAAATTGATAATTGTCCACAGCACACCTGAAAATCTTTCACAGCACACTAGTGTGCCATGGCACAGTGGTTGGGAAACACTGGCTTATGGATCAGTTTGCATCTGAACTGCTCTATGTTCAGTGTTGGGGAGTAATGGAATACATGTAACTGGAACTTTAAAATACAAAATGTAAGTAATTGTATTCCACTACAGTTACAATTTAAATAAATGGTCATTAGAATACAGTTACATTCAAAAAGTATTTTGATTACTGAAGAGATTACTTTGCATTTTATCATCATTTGTTTTATTTAAAATTTAGTCCATTCAGATGGAAAACATTTAAACACATAAATGATGAGATCCAAATTCTTTGAACAGTGATGAAACACTTTATTATGATGTGTTACATTCATATGAGCAGACAGAGAAGTAAGTTTGGAGCAGAAGAAATAGAAATAAACTTTGTGTAAATTGTCAGTTTTATGCTAAGCTAAAATGCTATTTCAAGCCATTTTACATGCACGTTACCAGGCACGATCATATTTGTTTATCAAGAAAATTCACACTGGATAATAATTTCTTTGTTTCTAGTAATACCTTTGATATTAGGGCAAAAATCATATTCTTGATAATAATTTTTGTGCTGCTTTCCTGTAAAAATATTTAAAAATCCTTAAGACAAGATATTTAGTTTTTTCAGAGAATGTATTTTTAACAATATTTTGTCTTACTGCAGAATTTTTATATTCAAAACAAGTGAAAAAATCTACCAGTGCTGAAGAAGTAATCAAAAGTATTTAGAATACATACTGACCTTGAGTATGAATATGGAATATGTTACAAATTACATTTTATAGCATGTATTCTGTATTGGAATACATTCCAAAAGTAACCCTCCCAAACCTGTCTGTGTTAAAGTATTTAACATTCAACATACAGGTGAGTGAAATGTGATTGATTTATGATACACGCTGCATTAAAAAAATCTGTAAACATGCTTAGGCAGAGGGATTATAATGCTATAATGCAACAATACCAAACATGGCACAAACCAGTACCAAGCGAGCACAAATTATGGTGATGGGTAAGAGTGATTAACATGGGATGTAGGCTTTGTGATTTCACGGCTCCCAAAAGCTATCTTGTTACATATAAAGAAGAGAAAGTGTTATGATGTTTCTTACAATGGCACACACCAGCACAAGTAGAGCACAAATGAATGGCATCAGTTTGGAGCGATTTGGATGACTCTGTGTAGAGCGTGACGCAACCGCTCCTGAATACAAGCTATTATTTCTAATGAAGGGAAATAGATACAATGTTTATTTAAACAGCACAGGCCAGCACAAATCGAGCACAAACAAACGACACTCGTTTGGAGAGATTTGGACGACATGGGGTGTAGAGTGACGTCACTGCTCCCAAATACATATTTTTATTTCTAGGAATTCAGGGAAATATATACAATGTATATTTTAATGGCATAAACCAGCATAAATCAAGAACAAATGAAAGACACCAGTTCAGAGCGATTTGGACATCATGGGTTGTGATGTCACACAGCCAAAATAAAAGTTAAATATCTCAATCACCAAAATAGCAAAAACTAAAATTTTTGCGGCACAAATGCAGCACAAATTAATAAAGTGATAGATGCTATATATTTACATTAAATGCACTCAGTGTTAAGCCCTATTCGGAAGAGATTAGTTTTTTAAATGACGTTTGAGTTACAATTATATCATCCGACCTCTGAGATTTCACGTACCATCTCAGTGTTTATTACAGAGGTGTCTGTTTTCTAGATTACAGAAGGTGAAACACATAATTTAGGTGATAAAATTAATGTATGTTTCAAAATCAAAATTTAAAATCAGTTTAAATTAAAAATGAATTATCATTATAAAAAATTATTTTAAATAATTAATTATTTATTTTAAAAATGTTATTGAAATTTATTAATTATACATTATATATTCACATGAGTTTATAGAAGTGGCAGACAAAGGAGAGCACACGGGCAAACCAGACAGTCCAAGGGGGCACAAGGGGCAGGCAGGCAGTCCACGGAGGCACAGAGGGAAAGCAGGCAGTCCACGGGGAGCACAAGACGGGGACTGGGTCAGGTGGCCTGGGAGCTGGCCACATGGCAAGGACAGGTTCCGGAGGCCTGGGAGGCAGCCACAGGACAAGGACAGGTTCAGGAGGCCTGGGAGGTGGCCACAGCACAGGGACAGGTTCAGGATGCCTGGGAGTCGGCCACAGGACAGGTTTGGGAGGTCTGGGAGTCGGCCTAAGGACCACAGCCATGGGGAACTCCGAGGGCAGAGCTGAGGTAGGCGGAGCCATGGAAGTTTCTGGTGGCGGAGCCATGGGTGGCTCAGGAGGCGGAGCCGTGGTCGGCTGAGCCGTGGAAGGCTCAGGAGGCAGAGCTGTGTGAGGCGGAGCCATGAAAGGCTTGGGAGGCAGAGCCGAGGGAGGCTTGACGAGACTGGCAGCGCTGGCTCATTGACCAAGGCAGGCGTGGGGGTTGGCTCGCTGGCAGGCGTGAAGGGACGAGCCATGGATGAATGGGGGGTCACCACTGTGGGAGGAGAGGCAGGGTCCTCCGAGACGACGCCCACAGTGAACGGCGAGCCGCAGGCCAGCAGTCTCCTCAATAAAATCGCGGAGCATCCAGCCACGCGTCGCCGGTGGCAACCGTTCCTTGAGCGAACTGTTCAGGTTGGCCCGGAAGAAAACCACCAGGGAGGAGTCTGGTAAGGCCTCCTGTTCGGACTCCCCATGTGTGTAATGCCACGGTACTATCCCCTCACGAGCGGACCCCCGTGTCTCACTTAGGCAGTCACAGCTGCCTCGGTCGCCATGCTGTATGCTTCCCCCCTCTACGAGGCTGGATCTACCACTGCACCAACTTTTCCACATAGGTTCTAAGTTAGGCCATCTGATGTATTTGCCACTAAAATTTGCCTCCCCTCCCGGGTAGGTGTGGCCTCCGCAGGGTCTTCTCCACCCTGAATAAGGGCTAAGACCCCCTTCCCTCAATGCGTGTAAGGGCCCCGGCCGTAGTTGCTCTATGGGAGAAACATAGAGAGAAAAGAGGCCCAGCCAGGCTGGCCCGTTCCCAGGTTGGCGGCCATCACCTTGTTCCCCCCTCCAGGGTAACGATAAGGATTCTGATGTCTTGAATGGGGCATTGGGGAAGGGTACGTGCAGCCTGATGCAGTTGGTCATTCTGCACGTAGGAATACCTGCTCGCTCCTGCATCAGCAGTTCACGTACACGGCGAGCCACTGTTGTGGCCGGCTCCTCAGAAAAATCCTGAATGAACTCCCGTATTTGCGTCGCTTAAATGCCCGTATGTCCGGGGGCGGGACATGCAAATACTGGTTGCCAACTCTCATTGGCCTTTTTTCATAGTTCAGAGGTGAATATTGGCGCTCAAGAGAGACTCCTAGTGTCGCTTCTCTGACACAACGTCTCGTTCCCTCCATCGGGGAACGGAGGTTACATACGTAACCTAGACGTTTGATGTTGAAGTCAAAGTGTGCAATTTGTAGCAGAGGGGTTACCAGGATATCATGTTTGGGGGGGGCATTTGGCTTGTTTGGGAGGGCAACATAAACAATTGAAAAAATCTGCGCAAAATTAAGCTATACTACACACAATCTGTTTTAGTGCATATCTTTTTCTAAGCCAGGAACCCAGAGATAGGCACAGGGCCCCTATTAGACTATAGGGCTTAAACTGGATTTTTGTTGTGTCAGACCGCACTCATCTGCTAGCGATGGAAAAATATGCACAAAGCAATCCACTTTTAAATTGTAATTTATCATCAGATGCAGAGGCGGTTCCACCATTGAAGGACATCCGTGGCTTAGCCCAGACAATTTTATTTTCACACTAGCAACCACTTCTCTGTAGTCCAAAGCTGGTGAGAGGGTATTCTTTGAGTTTTGCTCTGGCTGGGCCTGTTTCTACAGTTCCTAAATCTTCCACTCTAGTACTATCCTCGACTAACTCATCCTCTCTCCTCCCTGAATCATCTGTGATGCAAAAGAACAGATACAGCACATAACTTATTGCAAATCAGCTTCAAACAACTAATTCATCAAAGGCTACATATGTCAAATTGTGGACCAATACCATTGAAGAAAATGTATTGGGAAGAGCAGATCAGTGGGATTGCCCTTAGATCTATCATGATTCTTGAATTTTCATGTACATTAACATAAAGTCATCACAAAAGAGTTATATTATAGTGAGTAAAGTGAGGTAAAAAAAATATTGAATATAAATAATTTATATTTTTTGACATAAATAGTAAAAATTATGTATAAGATCCTAAGTTAAAGCAATACATGAATGACTTTAGTCTAAGTTCATTGACACACTATGGCATCGAACTGTATATACACTCACCTAAAGGATTATTAGGAACACCTGTTCAATTTCTCATTAATGCAATTATCTAATCAACCAATCACATGGCAGTTGCTTCAATGCATTTAGGGGTGTGGTCCTGGTCAAGACAATCTCCTGAACTCCAAACTGAATGTCAGAATGGGAAAGAAAGGTGATTTAAGCAATTTTGAGCGTGGCATGGTTGTTGGTGCCAGAAGACCCCACCGGGTACCACTCATCTCCACTACAAATAGGAAAAAGAGGCTACAATTTGCAAGAGCTCACCAAAATTGGACAGTTGAAGACTGGAAAAATGTTGCCTGGTCTGATGAGTCTCGATTTCTGTTGAGATATTCAGATGGTAGAGTCAGAATTTGGCGTAAACAGAATGAGAACATGGATCCATCATGCCTTGTTACCACTGTGCAGGCTGGTGGTGGTGGTGTAATGGTGTGGGGGATGTTTTCTTGGCACACTTTAGGCCCCTTAGTGCCAATTGGGCATCGTTTAAATGCCACGGCCTATCTGAGCATTGTTTCTGACCTTGTCCATCCCTTTATGGCCACCATGTACCCATCCTCTGATGGCTACTTCCAGCAGGATAATGCACCATGTCACAAAGTTCGAATCATTTCAAATTGGTTTCTTGAACATGAAAATGAGTTCACTGTACTAAAATGGCCCCCACAGTCACCAGATCTCAACCCAATAGAGCATCTTTGGGATGTGGTGGAACGGGAGCTTCGTGCCCTGGATGTGCATCCCACAAATCTCCATCAACTGCAAGATGCTATCCTATCAATATGGGCCAACATTTCTAAAGAATGCTTTCAGAACCTTGTTGAATCAATGCCACGTAGAATTAAGGCAGTTCTGAAGGCGAATGGGGGACAAACACAGTATTAGTATGGTGTTCCTAATAATCCTTTAGGTGAGTGTAATTCTCATCATCTCTATGAGAATAATTCATCTCTCAAAATCCTTTCATTAGGATCATTGAGATAAACAATGTTTCACTTTTAACTTTCTCTAAAGTAAAGTAACTTATTAATTGTTACCAGTTTCCATGCCTGATTCTGGCACAGCTGCTGCTCCTTAGTCTGTAGCTCATCTTTGCTACACTCTACAAAACCATTTAATCAAATCAAAGTGTATATTTCCTACAAACTAATATCACAAAACAAGTCACACATACATTTTATGCTAATGCTTATTGGTTATCCTTAGCGAAAACAACACCTGATAAACAAGAAAAGTACGCTGCGAATGGAGCTCGAACCGCGGTCTCCAGCGTGAGAGGCGACTGCGTTAACTCGAAGCTACCAAGATGTGTCAATCTAAACAAGCAGGTTAGAGGCTACAACTCTTGAGGTTTAGCCTACTGTGGGTGAAAGCCAGCTAGATGATGATCTTAAGACTTTAAGGACAAAAACAAATGTGAATTCTTACCCACTGACTTCTTTCGGAAAAATCCCCAAAGTCTCATTTGCTTAATTTTTGCTGTCTTTCCTGCTAATTGCCGTTAACTCACCACTAAGTAACGTAAGTTGACGTCAACGACTGTGCAAGCTCCTCCTCTACCTGCTGCATATTCAACAGAGAGGAAGAAATGGACTAGCCCATAGGCTACCGACAGCAAAGGAACTTATTCTATAGGCTAGATTATGCCTATGTCTATTTTTACAGGCTGTATGCAGTATGTGCAAAGCCAAAGCACAATGAAATAAGGCAACTTATGATTTCGGGGGTTTACATGGGCTATTGTCCGGTTTCATATTTGTCAGTCAACTATTCAAAATACATTCGGGGCTACACTCAAAACAACAGATGGACAGATTATTTCTCAAATTCTCAGGGGAGGCAGAGCTTATCCTAGGGGAGGCACTGCCTCCCCAGTCTCCCCCTAGACACGCCCCTGATTTGTAGTATTTTTAATAAGCCAAAGGTGTTACGGAGCATATACTTTTTACTCAAATATAATACACTTATGGTATATTGTTTGTATGTTTCGAATACACTTGCAATTAATTTGTAATGTACTTGCAATTAATTTGTAATGTACTTGTAACACAAATAAAGTGCACTTTAATATCACTAATCAAGCATGGAATTACCCTACACTGGCATATACTTAAAGTATACTAAGTATACTTGAAGTTGTTCCAATTTAGTACACAAAAGTACACTAAATACACTTAAAGTTTTGCTTTACTACAATTTAAATACAACTAAAATATACTTAGTACAAAATTAGTTGTTTCAAATTAGTACTCTTCAAGTTAACTAATTTAACACAATTGAAGCATACTGTGGCAGGGTGGAGGGCGGGGCCGGGTCGTGATCCTACGCACCCGGTCCCGTATTAGGCTAATTATGCCTCCGTGAGGCTTAAAGGCTGACTGCAGGGGACCGTGCGACAGAGAGAGTTTGTTTACGGACATGTCCATCATGTGTGTTTATGTCTTTTAAGTTTATCATTAAAACTATTATTTATATTATCAAGCCGGTTCTCGCCTCCTCCTTTCCATTGAATACCTTTACACTGCTGCTGAAGCCCGGGAAGGAGGAGGGATACGCCGTAGTAGAGTTCTCGCCACTACCGGCCACCCCAACGGAGCAGCCGTGGCCATCTGCCGGGGGACGAGGAGCCCAGCCGCCTTAAAGAGGATGATGGCCGCCGACCACGAGGGGAGAAGGGGCTCCTAGCCGACAGCCTGGAGTGGTCAGGGCCGCTGCCAGGGGCGCAGGAGTCGCCTACCGGCCGCTGAAACGCAGCAGGGTTTAAGACCGCTGACCACGAGCGGTGAGGGGCTCACTGGCGACCACCTGGAGCGAGAGAACCGCTGCCAGGGGCGGGGGAGACCCCTTCTGTTCCCCGAGAACGCAGCGGGGTGTTCCGTCCGCCAGGGGCTGGAGGACTGCCTCGGATCCGCCCGGAGAGGCGCGGCTGTCATCCGATAGAGGGTGGAGGAGTGGCCGAGGAACAAGCTGCGGCGTATCGGAGAACTGGCGAGTAAGAGTTTCTTTTTTTTTTCATCTCTCTCTCTCTCTCTCTCTCACTGTCGCTCTGCGTTGGCATTTTCCCTCTTTTAAATTTTACAGTTTTGGGGGGTACTACACTGTTACAGGAAGTACCCCCATTTTAATTATTTCTGTTTCCCTCCCCTTGTCCCCTCCCTCGTCCAGGTAGATGGGGATGACCTGCCGGCTGACGGCGCAGAAGGCGCGCCCTCCCCCAGGGAAAGGGGGGTGTACGTCAGGCCAGGGGCTCCCCAGCCTGAGAGAACGAGGGAGGAATGTGGCAGGGCGGAGGGCGGGGCCGGGTCGTGATCCTACGCACCCGGTCCCGTATTAGGCTAATTATGCCTCTGTGAGGGTTAAAGGCTGACTGCAGGGGACCGTGCGTCAGAGAGAGATTGTTTACGGACATGTCCGTCATGTGTGTTAATGTCTTATTTTAAGTTTATCATTAAAACTATTATTTATATTATCAAGCCGGTTCTTGCCTCCTCCTTTCCATTGAATACCTTTACACATACTTAAATTAGTCTGGCTTCAAGTATACTTAGCATATTTTTTTTTTCACAAGGGTCTGAACCGCACTTCTAGTCTGATATTCCCAGACTTAACAAGCGAGATGTGTTGGCCGCAATCTTCGTCTGGAGTGAGGTTAAAACCATAAAGGTATAACCCTGCAGAAATCTTCTCTGTCGATGCGCAAGCTGGTAAAATTCTCGCACGGCGGTGCCTGCTCCAAAGTTGCTGTCCATCCACATAAACAGCTAGAAACTCCAGATCGTAATGCTTAAATGCAAAAGGGTTTTTATCGTATGACCCTGCAAAAGCATCATTATCGACCATACCCAGTATGATAGATTTGGGGTGTGTGCCTAAAAATAAGTTTTCCTGTTTTGATACACGTCCTCCAGCCGGTATGGAGAAATTTTTCAGGCAGACCCTATCAATGGGGTATTTGGTCGTGATTGAGAGTAGTGCTCGAGCGTGTCCCAGTCTCACTCCTGGTGATACTGATACTTTTTTGACAAACAGGGATGCTGACAATATATTTAGTTTGTATGCTATAGCATCACTCCTCATTAGACAAAATTCATCTTTGCCTCTTGTCCACCCCATTAATGTCCACCCCATTAAGCATTAGTTTTTCTTGAAAGAAAATATCACTGTGTATGGGTGATAAAAGCTCTACTACTGCACTTTCTTTGCTAAAGGCAGCCCTCTTTGTCAGACCATTGTTAGCCCCTGCCGGATCGCCTACATCCATATGGCCTGTAGAATGTTTGTAAATAAACCTGCTGAGAAAACCCTTTCTTTACTATAGTTTAAAAGGCATTCTATAATGCATCGATAAGGGTACGTGTTTGTACTCTGTGAAATTAACCTATCACCAAGTGATACATCAACCTGTGAAAAAATAGTGTTTACTGGATAATTGACCAGACCAACAGGAGTCCCATCTCTGATATTTGAACTGTCCGGATTTGTGATTTTAACACGCATGTAAAGTAGTGTGTTATTCAAATCTATATAATCTTCACCATTCCCCGCTATGAAAAACTCCAATGGAGTGCTGTTCGATATTGCAGATAGAGGAGGGATTTCAATGTATGTATTTTTTTCAATAGCCGTCTGAGTCATCGGTACTGTAAACAGATCCAGTTCGGATTTAATACACTCTTCGGACATGGTATGTAGCAGAGCCATGGTTTAGAATATAGTTTTAACAGATGAGACACGCTTCACAGATCTCTTTCGTTTTCGTTGCCTAACTGCGGTTTTCTTAGGGGTGTTCCTGGTTTTCTTTACCACTTGGCCACTCCTCCCCCTCCTCACTCCAGGTAACCTCCGTTTACCTAACATAACCATTAAACCCGACCCATCTTGAGATTTATTGTTATTAAAGGAATGTGTCATGGCATTGGTGACAACGTCGCCGAGTCTGTTTTAGGTGTGGTCTGGCTATTTTTACCTCTTTTTTTTTACCTCCTTTAACAATGGAAGAGCCATTCGAAACAACCCCCTGAAAAGATCTACGAGCCCTGCCCCATACAAACACCTCCACCAGCATACCCCGGCATTCCTCCGCCTGCTTGATTTTTATAATAGTGAGTAGGATCCATTTGGTACGGGTTATAATACACCATTTTTAAAGGATTGGTTGTTTCACAGGTCTGAAGTGTAGTTTAACGACAACTTTACCGTAAGAAAATGGTACTTCCCTGTTTCTGTCGTCTTTGAGTTCAATACAAATCTCTCCAATAGAATTTATATTCACTGACACGTAGTGTACTCTCTGTCATATGCAACACTGACCATTACACGATCTGATCCGGTTATATGTACACATCTCAAAAGCAGAGCGTGTGCATCCCCCAAAGATTGATATTCGATAACATCTGTGTTCAGGTACATGGTGTAAAACCCTCCGTTTATGTCGGCTTGGTGTGGTGTGTACACTGTTGTAGAATTGGTTTCATGGCGTTCATTTCCAGAATGCTCATTTGCAACTTCCAATGGTTTCTTCGGTATTACACCCAAAATAATGGCTAGTTTACCATGGAATGTTAAAGATCTTCTTGGTGGTGCTGTCATGTACACTTTGTTTTTCACATGATCATAACCGAGACGTACATGTTGAGGTAGCAAAGCATTTATCTCCCTAATTACAAACAAAACTTCGCCATAATATCCGCTTTTCAGATTCATGTTCTAAAAATATATTTTTCTGCCATTTCTAACCTCTCTCAAGTGGAATTTTGCATCATCATCAGTAATAGTGTACCATGATCTAGGGTATTCAATTTCAGCCAGATCCAGATTTTAATTTATAGGTCTGGCTAATCTCGTTCTGTAATTTGAAATTCGGTTTTCGGGGTAAAGAGCTAATGAAGCATTGCATGGCAATGTGACATAAAACCCTGCTTCATCCATGACCGTTTACTGCACGAGCATCATGGTTCCTTTTGCCGTGCTTCTTGTCTAATATCTTTTTCACTTTAAAAGCTTTGTCCTTGTCCACAGTAATTTGTTGTAGCTCCTCTTCATAAAACGATCCATCGATAACGTCACCATCATAATCAGATAGTTTGTAGACTGGTGGTTGACGTGGTATACATTCGGTTATAGTGAAGAACTCAGTGTAGTTTTGTTCATACCCCTTGGTAAAAGGCCCCCTCATCTTTGATATTCAAAACACGTCGCTGATTTTGTATTTAAATACAAGTGTCTTCTTAGATGACCGGTTCATTTTCTTTGTTGAGATCTACAGGCCTCATTTTAATACTTCTGTGATAACTACTGTTGTATCCTTGAATAATGTCTTGTAAAATATTGATGTAGCGTTTAGAGTTTATAGCTGTTAAATACCACCACATCCGTCCTTTTAATGTCCTATTAAAGCGTTCAATAACACTTGCCTTCAATTCACTCCCCGTGCTGAAATGGTAAATACTGTGCTTTTTAGTTAGTTGTTGGAAATGCTTTTTAAAAAATTCCTTCCCCTTGTCAGTCTGAATTTTCTGAGGGACTCTACCCTCTTGTAGTATTGAATTAAATGCATTGGCCACCGCCATTCCAGTCTTGTTCTTTATACAATGTACCCATGCATATTTGCTAAACACGTCTATACATGTAAGCAGAAATTTAGTATTGTCATTTTCAATAGAATATATTGATATATCTACCAGGTCCATTTGAAACGGTGTATCAATACCATAAACAATGACCCTATTCCTTTTAAATTATGGGGTAGTGGTCTGTGGAGCGTATTAGCATCTTGACTGGCTAGCCAGTCTGAAACTTCATCACTTTCCTCTAATACACCATGTTTTAATCTATTCACACCCCTAAAGAGCTTGATGGCGTGTAGTACACCTTATGCAATTGCTCGGTCATGTTATTTTCACGATTCCCTTGTTGTCTGCCCTGTGTTTCACTTTGTAAAAACTACACTTCCCATGATTCCCGGCCCTCATCACTGCCAGCCCTGTGTCATTGTGCTCACCTGATCGTCGTTTGTCATCATCATGTCTCCTGTGTATTTAAACCCTGCTGTTTCTCCATTCCCCTTGGAATGGAGAAACAGTTGTACATTGTATGTTTTCCGTGTTTTTGTTGTATTTTCCACATTGCGGGTGTTTCCTTTGTTTTGGTTTTGTCTATTTAGTTTTCTCCCTGTCCAATAAAGTTAACCCTGCAGTTAGATCCTCGCCCCTCGTCTGCCTTCCTGCTCATCGTAACAGAACAATCGACCAAAATGGATCTAGCAGGGTTCCTCAAAGAGCTGACGGAGGCGGACTTGTCTGTCTGGGAATTCTCCCACTTCTTTGCCAGCGTGGCCAGTTACACCGGCTGGGATGACCATACTTTGAAGGTGGCGTACCGGTTCGGTGTACCCAAACACCGGTGGTGGGAACTGCCGGAGACCGGAGACTGCACCTGGCGGGAGTATGTGGGACTCATCGTGGAGGAGGTCGCTGCTGGGGAGCCACCTCTCCTGATCCCGGCTCCCGCCTCTGGGCTTTCCTCGCCAGCCACGGTGAGTGAGACAACCCCCTCGCCTGCCGTGGTCAACAAACCTGTGCTGCCAACTTCATCCGCCCGGAGGAGGAGGAGAAGAAAGGCCTCTGCACTCCAGCCTCCTCCAACCACGGCAAACCAGCCAATGCCTGCAGCCCCGAACGTCAGTGAGCCAGCACCTGTAGCCTCGAACGTCAGTGAGCCAGCGCCTGTAGCCTCGAACGTCAGTGAGCCAGTGCCTGTAGCCTCGAACGTCAGTGAGGCAGTGCCTGTAGCCTCGAATGTCAGTGAGCCAGCGCCTCTAGCCTCGATCGTCCCCAAGCCAGCGCCTGTAGCCTCGACCGTCCCAGAGCCAGCACCTGTAGCCTCGACCGTCCCAGAGCCAGCACCTGTAGCCATGACCGTCCAAGAGCCAGCGCATCTCGAGCCTTCCAGGGCTCCGCCTTCCGAGCCTTCTAGGGTGCCGCCTCCCGAGTCTTCCAGGGCTCCGCCTCTCGAGCCTCTCGAGCCTCTCGAGCCTTCCAGGGCTCTGCCTCTCGAACCTCTTGAGCCTCCCAGGGCTCTGCCTCTTGAGCCTCTCAAGCCTCCCAGGGCTCCGCCTCTCGAGCCTCCCAGGGCTCCGCCTCTCAAGCCTTCCAGGGCTCTGCCTCCCGAGTCTCTCAAGCCTTCCAGGGCTCCGCATCTCGAGCCTCCCGGGTCTCCACCTCTCGAGCCTCCCAGGGCCCGCCTCTCGAGCCTTCCAGGGCTCCGCCTCCTGAGTCTCTCGAGCCTCCCAGGGCTCCGCCTCTCGAGCCTCTCGAGCCTTCCAGGGCTCCGCCTCCCGAGTCTCTCGAGCCTCCCAGGGCTCCGCCTCTCGAGCCTCTCGAGCCTTCCAGGGCTCCGCCTCCCGAGCCTCTCGAGCCTTCCAGGGCTCCGCCTCCCGAGTCTCTCGAGCCTCCCAGGGCTCCGCCTCTCGAGCCTCCCAGGGCTACGCCTCTTGAGCTTCTCAAGCCTCCCAGGGCTACGCCTCTTGAGCCTCTCGAGCCTCCCAGGGCTTTGCCTCTCCAGCCTCCCAGGGCTTCGCCTCTCGAGCCTCTCAGGGCTCCACCTCTCGAGCCTCTCAAGCCTCCCAGGGCTCCGCCTCTCGAGCCTCTCAAGCCTTCCAGGGCTCTGCCTCCCGAGTCTCTTGAGCCTCCCAGGGCTTCGCCTCTCGAGCCTCCTACGGCTCCGCCTCCCGAGCCTCCTACGGCTCCGCCTCCCGAGTCTCCTAGGGCTCCGCCTCCCGAGCACCCTGAGCCTCTCGAGCCTCCTATGGCGCCATCTTCCTCGGCTCCACCTCCAGAGCCTTCCAGGTCTTCACCTCTAGAGCCTCCTACGGCGCTACCTCCCTCGGCCCCACCTCCAGAGCCTTCCAGGTCTCTGCCTACCGAGCCTCACTCTGCTCTGCCTCCTGAGCCTCCCTTGGCTACGCCCCCTGAGCCTTCCAGGGCTCCACCTCTAAAGCCTCCTACAGCGCCGCCTTCCTCGGCTCCGCCTCCTGAGCCTTCCAGGACTCTCCCTCTAAAGCCTCCTACGGTGCTGCCTTCCTGTGCTCCGCCTTCTGAGCCTTCCTCGGCCCAGCCTCCAGAGCCTCCCTCAGCTCTGTCTCCTGAGCCTCCCTTGGCTCCGCCTCCTGAGCCTCCAGAACCTCCCTTGTGCTCCCTTGGTCTGTCTGTTTGCCCATTGTGCTCCCTTGGTCTGTCTGTTTGCCCCTTGTACTCCCTTGGTCTGTCTGTTTGCCCCTTGTGCTCCCTTGGTCTGTCTGTTTGCTCCCCCCTCACTCCTTGGATGATTATTTTTTTTTGAGTATTCCCTTTTTCTTTTTGTTTCTGAGGAGCGTCTGGAAGCCGCTCCTTTGAGGGGGTTATGTCACAATTCCCTTGTTGTCTGCCCTGTGTTTCACTAGTCTTTGTCTCAAACTCCTATTCCCTTTGTAAAAACTACACTTCCCATGATTCCCGGCCCTCATCACTGCCAGCCCTGTGTCATTGTGCTCACCTGATCGTCGTTTGTCATCATCATGTCTCCTGTGTATTTAAACCCTGCTGTTTCTCCATTCCCCTGTCGATTTTCGATGTTTATGGATGCTTGTTTCCGTGTTCTGTGATGTTTATCCTGCCTGTTAAACCGTTGTATGTTTTCCGTGTTTTTGTTGTATTTTCCCCATTGCAGGTGTTTCCTTTGTTTTGGTTTTGTCTATTTAGTTTTCTCCCTGTCCAATAAAGTTAACCCCGCAATTAGATCCTCGCCCCTCATCTGCCTTCCTGCTCATCGTAACAGTTAGTCAAGTCAAGTCAAGTCAAGTGGTTTTTATTGTCGTTTCAACCATATACAGTTAGTACGGTACACAGCAAAACGAGACAACGTTCCTCCAGGACGATGGTGCTACATAAAAACAACAAAGGACCAACATAGGACCACATGAGACTACACAACGAAATAAAATACCTATATAAACTACCTATATATACCTATATAAAGTGCACGTGCAAACATGTGCAAAAAGTACAGGACAGTACAACAAATTACTGACAATGAACAGGACAATAGACAGTGCAGCGCCGACCAGTACTCAGTAGTGCAAAAAGA
This sequence comes from Xyrauchen texanus, assembly GCF_025860055.1. Classification (NCBI taxonomy): domain Eukaryota; kingdom Metazoa; phylum Chordata; class Actinopteri; order Cypriniformes; family Catostomidae; genus Xyrauchen; species Xyrauchen texanus. Next base: position 26,054,306 of record NC_068280.1, on the reverse strand, counting down.
TGACAGTTTCTAAAATGTAAACATAACATACTATGAGATAGTGTTCTATGCACATAGCAGTTATTGATGTAGCAGACAGTTATAAAGTGACAGTAATTAAAGTGCAACTCAGGACACGTGTGTGTCAAACCAGTCTCTGAGTATTGAGGAGTCTGATGGCTTGGGGAAGAAGCTGTTACACAGTCTGGCCGTGAGGGCCCGAATGCTTCGGTACCTCTTGCCAGACGGGAGGAGGGTAAAGAGTTTGTGTGAGGGGTGTGTGGGGTCGTTCACAATGCTGGTTGCTTTATGGATACAGTGTTTTTTGTAAATGTCTTTGATGGAGGGAAGAGAGACCCCAATGATCTTCTCAGCTGTCCTCACTATCCTCTGCAGGGCTTTGCGGTCCGAAACGGTGCAAGTCCCAAACCAGGCAGTGATGCAGCTGCTCAGGATGCTCTCAATAGTCCCTCTATAGAATGTAGTGAGGATGGGGGTTGGGAGATGTGCTTTCCTCAGCCTTCGAAGAAAGTAGAGACGCTGCTGGGCTTTCTTGGTGATAGAGCTGGTGTTGAGGGACCAGGTGAGGTTCTCCGCCAAGTGAACACCAAGGAATTTGGTGCTTTTGACGATCTCCACAGAGAAGCCGTCGATGTTCAGCGGAGTGTGTTCACCTTGTGCTCTCCTAAAGTCAACAACCATCTCTTTTGTTTTGTCGACATTCAGGTACAGGTTGTTGGCTCTACACCAGTTCGTCAGCCGCTTATCAGATCAGACATCTTATCAGATCAGACACCATGTAAATAATGAAACAGTGATTCTATAAAAGCATCCTTTTATTTTAAATCAGGGTTAATCACACAGCACAATGCATGCATAAATAGTTAAAAGAGAAACACCAACATCAACCAATGTCGAGCTATTGTAGGAAATTAACACATGTATCAGCATTTTTATCACTCTGATCGTTTCTTGACAATAACATCACACACGTATCCATTACATACGCACATAAGCATATTATATCAGCAATTTTACAGACATTATCATGTTCAAACAATGAATTTAGAATGTTTTTAAGCAACACACAGGGCGAATCATTATGGCAGGCATAGAGTTGTATCATTTCAGTCCAGTTGTTTGATAGACCTCTGACTATGTCCATGTGCTTCATTAGACAAATCAGCCGTTTGTTAATATAGGGTTAATTTACAATCTTGTTTTGTCCAGAACGCTCGTCATCAATGATCTTATACAGCATATTGGTTATTTCACATTGAAGTCGATGTCTCAGAATAAATGTAATCTTGCCAGGAGCTCCGCAGCAGTTACCCATTGTTAGCGTCAAAATTTGGAACCAGCCGAACAGCCTTTCCACCCATCCACAGCGTCATAGACAACCTGTTCACTGCTATCATTCACTAGCGTCTCACGGATTTCACGCAGTCTCTGTAGAATGTGCGGCTCCTCTCTTAGTTCACACAACACACCTTCGACATGGATTCTCTGAGGATGCGGTGTCAACCCAAATGGTTTTAAAGCCTGGGCGATGACTTGATTTAACACAGGTTTAAACCGTTTACAGGAAATTTCATCAAAATGTGTGTTAAAGAAATACTTGTAAGGATCAAACAAACACGTGTGCTGGATCTGACTGGGGTGATCCACTTCACAACCGTAGCACAACTCTTTTAACTTTATGTCGAGGAGATAATCCAGAATGACCACTATGACTGCTTTTATGAAATTGAACCCCTTCACGCCAATAATGCCATCAGTGTCGTCATCTCCCTTAAGAGTCGATGCATCCGGAAGCGGGCATCCTGATCCGTGGGATGAAATGAACATTAGATTGTTGTAGCCAAGCTCCATGCAAAACTTGTCGAGCCAATGGCCGATGTCAGGAGTCCCTACAGGGGGGTCACCCCTTGACGAAGTAGCCATGTCATCGGGTGATGCGACGGGCCAGGGAAGGTCTGTAGTAAAGTCTTGAGACATGTTGGTTTGAAATGCGGTCGGTCACCACCAGCTTTTAAGGTCTATAGAAGGTGGGCGGTGTTACACGGTCACTCCTGCAAACTCTCCCACACTTTAATGGGAGAGCTTAATTTAATTGTATCGGTCAAATGCATCACACCATTTAAACAGTTTGTCTATCTTTGAAAAAACATAATTCAGGATAGGAACATCTTTCCACTGAAACAAAAACTTAATGTGCTCTGTCTCTGGGGAAGGACACACTCTGTCACTGAGACCCAGTTTGTCCTCGCTGGTGAGTAGACATGGTCATCCACCCTCTTGATAGTGTGGTTACCAAACACACGGCCTCTTGGAAATGGTGATGTTGAACCAAACCCCTCTGCAACGAATAATGGGTCATCTCCAGAATCATTCAGGTCCCTCCAAACATGATTGTAAAATACATCCCAGTCCTTTTCCATGAAATACAGACAACGGTCTTCATCCGTTGTAGCCCCCATGTTGAATAACTTAACAGAACGAGATGTTCTGTCAAAGTCGTACACACACAACTATGTGTTGTCTAGATGAAATTCATATTTCAGATTTTCTAATGGCTCATGGAGAGACTTGGTCATGCATGGACCATGACATCTCCTCGGAGCCCAACATAACTTAGCAATCGTTTCTACATCATTTACCAATGGGTTTTTAGGACTTCCGGGGGATGCCATTGCTCAAGTGGAAATCACAAAATACTTGCTGAATACATACAATGAACAGACCTAACCCCTTTTAAATACACAGATGGTCTCGGCTACAGCGCGGAGATATCAGAACAGCTGACCATACACGTCATATCACAATCTCTACAACTGCTGGAGGGAGGGGTGGGGAGGGTACGGGAGGGGCAGCAATCAAAATGTCAAATGTACACATGTTAGGTCGTAAATCATAGGCCATAAATCATTTTTGACACAAAGTATATAATATTTACTACTCACGAGATTCAGATGAATGTCACTGAATTTCGCTTGGGTGGCCGCCAAAAATTGGCAGTGACTAAAAACCCTGTTTCTTCAATAATCTCAGTCTCACGTGAAGCTGATACACTTTCCTCCTCCATTTCTCTGACAAAATGTGTATCACGTATGTGTTACATAAATAGACATGTGGTGGTGATTTTGCATAACCATGATACAGATAATAATCCACAATTTATAGTGGTTTATTGTGTCTACCGTTATATTGCCCACCCCTATGAGATATATAGTAGACTATTGTCACTGAATGGCTGGATGTCTGATTGGATTCCAGAGAATAGCATATGATCTATAGACAATTGGATGAGTTTGACCTGCTCAAGAGAGAAGGACTCCAACCCTTTAGGGAAGGTGCTGCTCTCCTGTCTAGTAATTTGGATCATAGTCTTAATGGTGTTGGTGTTTGACTCAGGAGACCCAAGACAAGAATCAGACAGACAGGCTAAACCAATTGTCTGCTAGCTGCCTTGAGATGTCATACAGGTAATATTAACAACAACACATAGAGACTGTATCTGTTACGATCCCGCGTTGTCTGCACGCGTTTTCTGTTTCACATATCACTTATCACGTTCCATGTCACGTTTTCCTTGTTGTCCGCCCCGTGTTTCACTGTCCGTGTAAGAAACTACATTTCCCATGTTTCCCGGCCCTCTTCACTGCCTGCACTGTGCACCTGTTCGTGATTTTGTTATTACCGTGTCTGTCTACTTAAACCCTGTTTGTTTCCCTTTCCTTTGTGGTTCGTTATCGTTGCATGTTATGTTTCTTGTTCATGCCGTTGTTCTCCCGCTGTTCCCCTGGTTCGTTCAAGGTTTACCCTGCCCTTCGTTTATGTTCACTGTCTGTTTTACCCGCTGTGTGTTCTTTTGTGTTTGAGTTAACTTTTTCCCATCGTGGACTTTTCCTTTGTTCCTGTGTTTGTATTATTATTATTTGTTTGTTATTTTGAAATAAACCGTGTTTGGATCACGCCTGTCACTGTGAGCGCGCCCGCGCCCACGTCAGTCACGGTGAGTGAGCCTGCGCCCTCGTCAGTCATGGTGAGCGAGCCTGAGGCCTCGTCAGTCCCGGTCAGCGAGCCTGAACCCTCGTCAGCCACGGTCAACGAGCCTGAGCCCTCATCAGCCCCGGTGTAGCGAATCAGCTCTATGAAATATTAATAATCAATCATAACTTGTTATAATCGATTATGAATATTTGGATCAGTTAATCGGGTTAACTTGATGTAGCTACATTAACATTACAACCAAATACTCGGTTCATCCCGTGAACACTCAACATTGGTTATTAATTAATTAATTAATAGAAAGGTACATTTCCGGGGCATGGGAAATGTCTTTCTTACTAAGTATTAAGAGCAAGTAGTCAAAATCTATGATTAGTGACTTTAGATATGAGCTTGAGACACAGACAACTTTACATGTGACATGAACAAGACTTTATTAACTAGACTAAACATTTAAACTACTCTAACATACATATACATACATTCATACAGTTTACCAAGGGAAAGAGGGCTGAAGCAGAATACAGGAAGGCAAGAAGTTATAGCATTGTTTGAAGTTCAGCAGATCAACAGCCTGAGCAAACCATCATATTAGTTCTGACACGCCCTTTTTAGAAAGGGGTTAAGGATACTTCTTTGATGATGTTGTCTTGATGAGAGAGAGAACCAGTGGGAGTCAGAGACAAGGCCGTAGCCTGGCGCACGCTTGGGAGTCCTTGGGGCCTTCTAGTTTGGCGTCATTCAGCGAGAGAGTGAGAGAGCACAAGGCTCAGAGGGCAAGAGAGGCAGGAAGCAAGAGGAGCATAAGAGAGCGAAGAGACAAGAGGACTAAAAGAGCAAAGAGATAAGAGCTAAGAGCATTTATAACCTTAGAAAACATGTCCCACCTCTCATTGGCTCGACCAATGAGAAGGGTTTGGGTTCCAGGCGGGAATTTGGTTTATTGCTCTTTGTTCTCACATTTCTCATTGCATGAGCAAGAAAGAAACTAGGAAATATACTTGTAATACTAATATGTTGTTGTTATCGACATATCATGTACACAGTCATTTCGATCTTCAAAATACCAAGTTATAGAGACCAAATATGCCACACATATGATTTCGGTTAACCATAGTATGCAAAGTCTGAAACATTAACCCATTAGAGTTTGAAAGAAAACACAGATCAAACAACATTTAGGAAAATTATGAGATGGAACATTAGATACATGTCAATGAATTTATCACATGGATATATAGAATATATATATATAGGATTAACAGGGTTCATTTCTCTTTCTCAGTAAGAGAATGAAGTGAGGGTCAGCACTTCTCTGAACATTCCTTTGGAGGTCGTAAAATTCTCCTTCCATTGGGACAGGAGAATGATTCCTTTGTCAAGGCTCATTTGCATGTTTATGACCGGGTTTATGACAGTAAGAGATTTTGGGCTGAATGACTCAAAAGATAGTAAAACATAGCGTAATATCATTCTACAGAGATCTTATATTCGAATTCAGCTCGGACAAATCGTAAGGTTTAATTTGATACCAAGAAACGTGTATTTGGTACACTCAAGAAGGAATATACACTCTTCGGCTATTAAATATCAAGCCTCAGAGCTTTCTACACAAATGAAAACAATTCTACTAGTTTTGATCTAACATCAGACACACAAAACATACGGGGATTAAAACATATTTCACTAGAAAATACATTTCTAAGTTTAAAACTGAAAACACACACATTCTCTGTTGCCAACTTTTCATGTGCCCTTTTCTCACGTGGTGAAGCACAGAGTCTCACATGTGCGGGGGTTTTTAGAAAGCACCACGAGGATCCTCTGTCAATGGTTCCTTGTCTCTTTGTCAATACATTTATTGTGCTTGTGGAGACTGGATGGCGCTATTTCAGTAATTAGGGGAGTTTTAAAAGTGGGGTTTCTTATTCATGAATCTGCAGAGGCCACTGATCCTCCGCCATACCTTACACCGGTCAGCGAGCCAGAGCCTGCGTCACCCACGGTCAACCAGCCAGAGCCATTAGCCCCCGATGTCAGTGAGCCAGCGCCTGTCGCCTCAGCCGTCGGTGAGCCAGCGCCTGTCGCCACCGCCAGCAGTGAGCCAGTGCCTGTAGCCTCGACCGTCCCTGAGCTAGCGCCTGTAGCCTCGGCCGTCCCTGAGCCAGCGCCTGTAGCCTCGACTGTCCCTGAGCCAGCGCCTGTAGCCTCGACCGTCCCGGAGCTAACGCCAGCAGCCATGACCGTCCAAGAGCCAGCACCCCTCGAGCCTTCTAGGGCTCTGCCTCCCGAGCCTCCCAGGGCTCCGCCTCCCAAGTCTCTCGAGTCTTCCAGGGCTCCTCTTGAGCCTCCCAGGTCTCCGCCTCTCGAGTCTTCCAGGGCTCCTCCCCCCGAGCCTCCCAGGGCTCCACCTCCCAAGTCTCTCGAGTCTTCCAGGGCTCCTCCTCCCGAGCCTCCCAGGGCTCCGCCTCTCAAGTCTCTCGAGCCCCCCGGGGCTCCTCCTCTCGAGCCTCCCAGGGCTCCGCCTCTCAAGTCTCTCGAGTCTTCCAGGGCTCCTCCTCCCGAGCCTCCCAGGGCTCCGCCTCTCAAGTCTCTTGAGCCTCCCAGAGCTCCTCCTCTTGAGCCTCCCGAGCCTTCCAGGGCTCCGCCTCTCGAGCCTCCTAGGGCTCCGCCTCTCAAGTCTCTCGAGTCTTCTCCTCCCGAGCCTCCCAGGGCTCCGCCTCTTAAGCCACTCGAGCCTTCCAGGGCTCCGCCTCTCGAGCCTTCCAGGGCTTCGCCTCTCAAGTCACTCAAGTCTTCCAGGGCTCCGCCTCTCAAGCCTCTCGAGCCTTCCAGGGCTCCGCCTCTCAAGAGCCTTGCCGAATCGTTCCCAAATCAACTGGACCGACTGGGGATGAAGCCTCCACTCTCCACTGGGCAAGCGTTGTCGTGACAGCGCGTCCGCTATCACATTGAGGTTGCTGGGGATGCGAGTGGCACGCAGTGACTTGAGTTTGTTCCCAAACTAGGGGGAGATACTTCCTCAGGGCAAAGAAAACAGTCAGAAACTCTAGGCAGTTGATGTGCCAGCACAGCGGGGCCCCTTTACAGTGCCCGTTGCACACAGCGCCCCAACCCAATCTGGAGGCGTCGGTCGTAACCAGGACACGTCGGGACACCTGCTGCAAGGGTACTCCTGCCCGCAGAAAGCAGAGGTCTGTCCAGGGTTTGAGTGTCTGGCGGCAGGCGGTGGTGATCATCACACGGTGCGTGCCGCCACGGAGTATGCCATATACCCCAGGAGCCTTTGGAAAAGTTATAAAGGGACCATAGTGCCTGGCTTGAAAGAAGCGAGCCATTTCAGCACCGACTGTGCACGCTCGTTGGTGAGACGTGCTGACATTGAGACTGAGTCTAACTCCATGCCGAGAAAAGAGATGCTCTGAACCGGGGTGAGCTTGCTCTTTTCCCAGCTAACCTGAAGTCCCAAACGGCTCAGGTGCCTGAGCACCTGGTCTCTGTGCGCGCATAGTAACTCATGCGAGGGGGCCAGGATGAGTCAGTCATCGAGGTAGTTGAGTATGCGGATGCCGGTTTCTCGGAGCGGGGCAAAGGTTGCCTCTGCGACCTTTGTGAAGATGCAAGGTGACAGAGACAGGCCGAAGGGGAGGACTTTGTACTGATACACCTGGCCGTCGAACGCGAACCATAGGAAGGGTCGGTGTGGCGGCAGAATTGAGACGTGAAAGTATGCGTCCTTCAGGTCTGACGCTGTGAACCAATCTTGATGCCGGACGCAAGTCAGAATCTGTTTCTGTGTGAGCATTTTGATCGGGAGTTTGAGCAGAGTCCGGTTGAAAACTCGCAGGTCCAAGATCAGTCGTAAGCCGCCGCCTTTCTTGGGTACAATGAAGTAAGGGCTGTAGAGACTATTCTTCATTTCTGTTGGAGGGACAGGCTCTATCGCATCTTTGAGTAAAAGAGTGGTGATTTCCGTGCGCAGGGAATTGGCATGTTCGCCGTTTACTGCGGAAAAACGTATGCCCGCGAAGGGGGGCGAGGCCTGACAAACTGAATTGCGTAACCGAGTCGAATTGTCCAGTGCAGCCAGTGTGACGGTTGTGCAGTGTATGTGGATGAAAGATCTGTTTGTGTGTCAGCACCACCAGAACCGACTAATGAAAAGTATGTTTGTGTTTCCCCACATGCAACGGCGATTGTGCCGGCGCCGCCGGCGTATAATCATCACTATCCCGTGGCGGAGCTGAAAGCCCTGAAACTGAACCCCGACCTCGACTGCTCTCTGCCCAGAAGACAAGCACCACAAGCAGCTTCTCCCGACTCGGGCAGTGAAGTTGTTTCTGAGACCTGAGTTCACACAAGCGGTGAATGCAAGTTACATTGAATGGAAGAGCGGGCGGCTGACCTCCACTCTGGCCCCGCCCCCCTTCGCGGCCTTCCCTGATGACAGGGAAAGGGCTGAGGTCATGTGACAAGCTTGTTTGGACAAGCGAAGCCGAGGAGGCATTTGCTAACATGAAAGTACAAATGGCTCTGGCTCCCCACTTTGGGTCTGCCAAATGTAAACAAACTGTTTGTTCAGATGGTTGATGAGAAAAATGGGTTTATGACTTCTGTTCTTTTGCAGACTCATGGAGAGCGACCTGTGGCATATTTTTCAACCAAACTCGATGCAGTAGCAGCAGGTCTACCACACTGTTTGAGGTCTGTGGCGGCTGCTGAACTGGCAGTACTAGCATCCAGGGAATTTGTGGGGTATTCTGATTTATCTTTGATGGTCCCACATGCAGTCTCCATGATTTTGCAAGAACAGAGAATGTCACATTTATCTACAGCCCGATGGCTGAGGTACCACACAATTTTATTGGACATGCCAAACATAACTGTTAAAAGATGCACAACTTTGAATCCTGTCACACTTCTCCCCACAGAGGAGGATGGCGAGGAACATCACTGTTGTCTGTCAGTGCTTGAACAGGTGTGCACACCACGTCCAGATCTATTAGACACGCCATTAGACAATTGTGAAAATATCCTCTTTGTGGATGGGTCAGCTTCCAAAGATCCACAAACAGGAAAGAATAAGGTTGGTTACGCAATAACCACTGAATTTGAGGTCATGACATCTGGCAAACTGCCATCAAATTATTCAGCTCAGGCAGCTGAGCTGGTTGCTTTAACAGAAGCATGTAACCTTATGGCAGACAAATGCGTAACAATTTACACAGATTTGCGTTATGCCTTTGGGGTAACACACGATTTTGGTGCTTTATGGAAGCACAGAAAATGTTTGAAGTCAGATGGTCGTCCAATATTAAATGCATCTCTTGTGTCTGAGCTTTTGGAGGCCATTCTTTTACCCGACAAGATCGCAATTTGCAAATGCGCAGGGCACACTAACGATAACAGTTCAGTCTCAACAGGAAACGCATGAGCAGACACGGCAGCGAAGGCCGAGGCAGCGATGGGGACAAACGAAATGTGTGCTTTGATATCTGACAATAACCTCAACATTTCTTCTTGTTTACAGAGCATGCAAACTTTTTCCACAGGAGAGGAGAAAAACAAGTGGAAGGTGGCTGGCTGTGGTTTTAAGGAGAATGTGTGGATGAGCTGTGATGGCATGCCTTGTTTACCCAAACACTTCTTTACTCATTATGGAAAGTTGATACACGGGTTAGACCATGTATCAAAAGCGGGGATGGTTGTGCAAATGAAAGAATTGTGGTTTACAAAGGGTTTCACGATATTTACTGAAAAAGATGTGTCATTTGTAACACACATAACGTGGCAAGAGGGATAAAAACACCTATAGTATCTTAACCACCATCAGGGGGGCCTTTTGAGTATCTGATGATGGATTTCATCGCGTTAACCCCTTCTGGGAAACAGAAATACATGGTGATGGTTGACATGTGGTCCAAATGGGTTGAGGCCTTCCCAACCTCGAAACAAGACTTGGCAGCAGGAGCGAAAGCTCTTTTAACCGAGATTGTTCCGAGATGGGGAATTCCAAGGAAAATCAGCTCAGACAATGGGATACACTTTGTCAATGAAGCAATAAAGCAGGTGGGTCAGTTTTTGGGAATTGACATGAGAACACACTGCAGTTACCATGCCGCCAGTGGAGGTGCTATTGAGAGGGAGAATCAAATGATCAAGAACAAATTGGCTAAGTGCTGTGAGGAAACTGGGCTCAGATGGGTTAAAGCACTCCCAATTGTGTTGATGTACACCAGAATGAGACAAAGAGTCAAAACTGTAATAAGTGCACTGTAAGTCGCTTTGGATAAAAGCGTCTGCCAAATGCATAAATGTAAATGTAAATGTAAAACAAATTTAAGTCCATTTGAAATACTCTTTGGTCGACCACCATTCATGGGAATGGGGGAAACAAAGGCTGCCATCAACAGATCTGTGTGAGAATGACATGTTGAATTATTGCAAAGAAATGTCTTCTCTGTTGTCCAATGTTTGTGTTCAGGTTAAAGCTGCTCAGGGGAAGGTTGCTGAAACCTTCCTGCATAAAATCAGGCCTGGTGATTTCGTTGTGATTCATGACTTGAGGAGAAAGAGCTGGAAGGTTTGACTGCAGTGTCAGAATCAACGTGAAGGACAAAGAACTGTACAGCTGTCATCAACGACAAAGAAGTCAACTTCACATGCCCATTCAGCAAAACACATGAAACTTCACCTGCAGCAGTGTGGGTGTGTGGCAAGAGGGCATTTCATCGGAAATTACCCAGTTTCCTATTCTTTCAGGTGGAAAAGACCCTGCAGAGAGACCACACCTGCCCAGGAAGGGGGAGGTAAAAGTGGTGAAATACATCACACAGGCCACTCAGGTCACATGTGGAAAAATGGCACCCTGGTAGATCCATCCTCAATGAGGGAGGAGCTGCTACAAAACAGCGACTGGAGGGCAGCTGGAACTGCCTAAGTGAGACGCGGGTCCACTCGTAAGGGGACTGTACCGCGGAAAATATACACAGGAGGAGTCCACGCAGGAGTCCTAACCTGTGCAGCATCTATTCAAGTAGAGGGTAGATTTGAGTACCCGCAATGGATTGGGTCGGCGAATTCCTACCACATCTACCACCCAGTGTGAAAGCCTCTGTTTGGAGACAGCGTTCCCTTTACGCTGTCCACCAAAGCAGACAAAGAGCTGCTCAGAACGTCTAAAGCTCTGCGTGCGGTCCAAGTAGGTACACAAAGCACAAACCGGACACAGCAACAAAGGGGCTAGGTCTGCCTCCTCCCGGGGCAGCACTTGCAGGTTCACTACCTGGTCTCTGAAGGGCGTGGTAGGAACCTTGGGCATGTAGCCCGGTCGCGGTCTTAAGATCACATGTGTGTCTGCCGGACCGAACTCCAGGCAAGTGTGGTAGCTAGGACGGCAGGTGGTAGCTAGATCTTCCACGTAACGTCCAGGGGCCAGACGTGGAGGTTCCAGAGGTCTGGGTGTGGATGTCAGAGCTTGCCCCGTCCCTGAGAAGGTTTTTCCTCAGGGGAATTCGCCAGGGAGGGGCTGTCGCGAGGAGTACGAGGTCCAAGAATCAGGCCTGTGTGGGCCAGTAGGGAGCCACTAGGGTGACTTGCTCCTTGTCCTTCCTGACCTTGCACAGCACCTGGGGAGGTCTCTCGGGAGGCAAACAGTTCTACCTGGGCCTTGCCGAATCATTCCCAAATCAGCTGGACCAACTGGGAATGAAGCCTCCACTCTCCACTGGGCAAGCATTGTTGTGACAGCGCATCCGCTACCACATTGAGGTTGCCGGGGATGTGAGTGGCGCTCAGCGACTTGAGTCGCTGGCTCCAAAGGAGAAGACAACGGGCGAGTCGTGACATGTGGCGGGAGCGTACGCTGCCATGGCAATTTATGTACGCTACTGTAGTGGTGCAGTCTTACCTGATTATGACATGTTTGTCTCGAATTAACGGGAGAAATTTCCACAGGGCAAAGAATACAGTCAGAAACTGTAGGCAATCGATGTGCCAGCGCAGCGGGGCCCCTTTCCAATGGCCCGCGGCTGTGTGCCCTTTGCACACGACGCCCGGACCCAATTTGGAGGCGTCGGTCATGACCAGGACGCGTAGGGATACCTGCTGCAAGGGGATTCCTGTCCGCAGAAAGCAGAGGTCTTTCCAGGGTTTTTAAATGCTCGTCTTGTGACTCGAGTCTGGGGCCAGTGCTGAAGCGGTCTCATATGCATCGACCCCAGCGGCACGGCCGCCGCGGAGGATGTCATATGCCCTAGAAGCTTCTGGAAAGGTTTTAAAGGGACCGCCATGCCCGGCCTGAAGGCGGCAAGGCATTGATTGCGTGCGCTCACTGGCGAGGCGCACTGACAATGAGACTGAGTCTAACTCCATGCCGAAAAAAGAGATGCTCTACACCGGGGCGAGCTTGTTCTTTTCCCAGTTGACCTGAAGCCCCAACCGGCTGAGGTGCCTGAGCACCTGGTCTCTGTGAGCGCATAGTAACTCTCGGGAGTGGGCCAGAATGTGCCAGTCATTGAGGTAATTGAGTATGCGATGGCTGGCTTCTGGGAGAGGGGGGAAAAAAGTCTGCCTCTGCGACTTTCGTGAAGACGCGAGGGGACAGAGACATGTCGAAGGGGAGGACTTTGTACTGATACGCCTGGCTGTCGAACGCGAACCATAAGAAGGGTCGGTGTCGAGGCAGAACTGAGACGTGGAAGTACGCGTCCTTCAGGTCTACCGCAGCGAACCAATCTAGATGCCGGACGCAAGTTAAGATGTGTTTTTGCGTGAGCATTTTGAACCGGAGTTTGTGCAAAGCCCGGTTGAAAACTCGCAAGTCCAAGATCGGCCGTAAGCCGCCGCCTTTCTTGGGTACGATGAAGTGCTATAGGGACCCTTCTTCATCTCGGCTGGAGGGACAGGCTCTATCGCGTCTTTGAGTAAGAGACGATTTCCACACGCAGGGATTTGGCGTATTCGCCGTGCACTGCGGTAAAGCGGACGCCTGCTAAGTTTGGCGGAGACCTAGCAAACTGAATTGCGTAACCAAGTCGAATGGTCCTGGTTAGCCAGCATGATGGATTGGGAAGTGAAAGACATGCATCCAAGCTCCATGCTAGGAGCACTAAGGGGACGATTACTTTTGACGTACCCAGCGGGGCGGAGCAGGTAGTACGGTGTTGAGATGCGAGGGTGTGTCCCGAGGCTCCCGACACCGTACCTTGCTTCGCACAACTGGCAGGGGGCGGGTTAGTGACTGAAGAGGAGGTCCGGTGGAGGCATCCTCTATTCTCATCAGAACCAGCCGGGGAACAGTCGTGGGGCTGAGGGCAGAGGGTCCGCATCCAGCGTGCCGAGACTGTTATGGTGTGGCAGAGTGCTGTGAGAATGGCATTTGCGGGCCAGGTGACCCAGATAGAGGAAATTAATCTATTATTGAAAAACTTTCAAAAAATATCTTTAACTGAAGGTTCTCTTCCCGGCCCTCCACCGGGGGACGGAATGGTCTGTTTACCAACTCCGGAACAAACGTCTCGATCTCTGGGTCTAGGAGTGCTTGGGAGCCTTCCGGGCCCTCGAAGGCGTCAGTGAGATGGGGGGCGTGTGCTTCCTGCGGGGTGCTCGACGCTGGGGCTGAGAGCTGGGCCCACTCTTGGTTGAGGCGGAGCAGCACGTTTTTTCTTCTTTTTTTGGTGGGAATCCGCAGGAGGACACCCTTGGCAAGCAGACGGGGCATGGCCCATGGCGGCAGGTTTGCGGTGGGGCAGGATGTGTGAAATGGCCTCCAGAAAGAGGCTGAAACCTCCTAGGCTCTCAGGCCTACAGAGAGCCCCCTTTGAGCCCCTCGAGTCAGTTGAGTTAAAGGCAGTCTCTGTGAAGACTGCCCTCCTGACCACGCTCACTTCCATCAAGAAGGTCAGGGACCTGCAAGACCCAGTACTTGTGTTACATGCCCTGTACCAGGGTAAGTGCCCCCTTCCTTGTGGTAGACCCACATCTCCCTTGGCAGAGCCCGCTCTGCCCCGGTCACTGTGTTTTTAGAATCACCCCTTCCCACGAAGGGCAGGACTTACCACTGCACCTCTCCTACCTAAGGAAAGTAGAATCGAACGGTGGTAACATAGCTGTTAGGAAATGGGAATTGTACGTGGGTTTGAGGATGCCACGCGCCAGCCGTGGACCCCTGCCACAGGCGTTTAAAAAAAAAACACAATGAGCATTTCCCATGCACTTCAGCCTTGACCCAAGTGGTGGTGGCCTCACATCCCAACTTTGGCTTAAATGAATGGGTACCTTTGCCATTCAAATCGATGGCAGGCGGGCACCTCTCGGGACAGTGCTGTCCCTCGTTCAATTTGTCGCACTGTGTTCTTTTAATGGGGGACTGGGATGCAATCCCCCCCAAAGACCACTGTGCCACCCTGGTGGTCCACAGACCCACTATCTGTCCCCTGACCAACTATTTTGCCCAAATTGACCAATGAGACCCCCTGACCACCCGGAGGGGGCAGGGCGGTCCACAGACCCACTATATGCCCCCTAACCAACTATTTTTCCAAAATTGACCAATGAGACCCCTTGACCACCCAGAGGGGGCGGGGCTGTCCACAGACCCACTATCTGCCCCCTAACCAACTGTTTTTCCCGAAGTTGACCAAAGAGACCCCCAGACCACCCGTAGGGGGAGGGGCATTCCACAGACCCGTTATCTGCCCCTAATCAACTATTTTGCCCAATTAGTCCAATGAGAACCCTGGACCAACTGTAGGGGTTGCGGCTGTCCACAGACTCACTATCTGACCCCAAACCAACTATTTTGCCCAATTTGACCTGAAAGACCTAGGCGTGTAACCACAAACTGACTAACTGCCCATTTCCAATTGATTGTATAGCTGTATGTGTCCACCAACAGACTAAATGCCCATTAGCAATTGATTGTATAGCTGTATGTGTCCACCAACAGCCTTACTGCCCATTAGCAATTTATTGTATAGCTGTATGTGTCCACCAACAGACTAACTGCCCATTTCCAATTGATTGTATAGGTATATGTGTCCACCAACATACTAACTGTCCATTAGCAATTTAATGTATAGCTGTATGTGTCCACCAACAGAGTAACTGCCCATTTCCAATTGATTGTATAGCTGCATGTGTCCAGCAACATCCGCTCCGCCATCGAGGGTAGTGAGAGTGGATGAGTGAGGGGGTCGGTTACAGGCAGTAAAAGGTGCCATCCACAACCTCGTCAGCTCATCATGCACTTCCGGGAAGAAAGGAACTGGGGGGAGTGGCGCCAGACCGAAGAACCAATCATCCAGCCGTAAAGGCTGTGGGGAGGATGGAGGGTACCAGTCCAGCCCCACCCTGATGGCAGCCCGGGAAAGCATGTCGGCCATCTGGGCGTCAGCCTCTGACTGGGCGTGCCGACCCGAGGGTGGCAGCCCAATAGAGTCTTCTGCATCAGACGCCGGAACACTCTCCGATGCAGTGGTGAGCTCATCATACAGCTCGGGGGGCTCAAGAGGATAGGCAGTCTGGCCGTGAGGTGAGCCGCTGTCACCCCGAGCCCGGGCGGAAGTCAATGAGCGTGTCAGGGGGCGGGTGGTTCATGGGGATGTACCCGGCGAAACCGAGGCCACTGCCATCCCCAAATTGCCACCATCACCAGCAGGGTTGTCCTCAATCCCGTGGGAAGAAGGAGCAACGCGGGGGTGGCTGGAGTGGCGTTCCTTTTTATGAAGGAAAGCCTCGACCGCATCGTTGCCATGGTAAGTTTCTCGCAGTGAGAACACAAACCATCCACAAATGCTGCCTCGGGTGTGATCGCGGCCCAGACACACGAGGCAGCGCCTGTGACCATCAGGAGTGGAGAGAACTCGACCACATCCAGGAACTACAAAGGGGCATCTTTATAAAGACGTGTCCTGAAAAGGACATTCAACGCCGCTGTGTATTGCTCTTTTAGAGAAATAAACTCTTTTAAGAAATATTCTCTTTTATGGAAAATGCTGTCGAAGCACCCAGGGGCAAAGCTGCACTGCCGTGCTGAGGAGGAGAAAGCAGCTGATATGCGCCATAGATTCAACAGCATACACTCTTTCAAGAGATGAAGTAAACAGTCTTGTGAATGCAGCTTGCTGATCACACAACCGGTCGGCTCCAAAGAAAAATTCTGAATGGACAGACACATTTCCCTCCCTTTATACTCGTATGTCTGGGGGCGGGACATGCAAATTTCTTTCTGCCAATTTCTCATTGGCCTTTTCTTAGGTTCAGAGATGCACGAGGCTCTCAAGAGAGACCCCTAGTGTCACTTCTTCAACACAACGTCTCGTTCCCTCCAACAGGGAACGGAGGTTACAATAGTAACCTAGAAAATAACATTTGTTAGAGCTAAAGCTAAAACGAAATACATTATAGTGTTTTAGTAAAATAAACATATTTGTTAAACTAATGCCAAACATTAGCTTTGTTAATCCATTTATTCATAATTTTTGTAAATATGTAAGCTGCTTTATGGCACATCTTGTATGTATTGTTTTAGAAAGACACTTTCTTATCTTTGATAAAAGTAAAAAGTGTAAGACACTTTTGTGTTAAAGGGTTCCAGTCTAGAGGTCGACCGACATTGTTTTTTTCAGGCCGATGCTGATACCGATCTTTTGAAATCCGGGTCAGCCGATGGCCGATTACTGCTGCTGATTTATTTTGGCCTATATTTGGCCGATATGTGCTTGTTTTTAACCTCTTATTTGAACCTTTTATTTGAAAGATAAAATGTAACACAAATAATTACTTAAGATAGACAAAATTTCTCAACAAATACATTTATTGAACACTTGACCAATCTGCACTTGTACACTTAAATTAAAAATGTATAATGTAAAAACATATTGTATAAATAATGTATAAAAAATATATTAAATAAACAAAGCAGGTGTTACGAACTGCTCCGAGACACGAAGGTTGAGATCCAAATGCAGCTTTAATTAAGGGGCAATCCAGACACATAATCCAATATTCAGAGCATCCAAGAAAAGCACAGGCATAACTAGGGATGGGTATCGTTAAGGTTTTAATGGTATTACTATCTTACCGATACTGCTTATCGATCCGGTACTTTAACGGTATTCTTAACGGTTCTTTTTGTTATATATATATATATATATATATATATATATATATTACACAAAGATAAACGTTATATAGGCACAGTGATTTAATATCAGGAAGGTCTACTAACATTACTGTTCAGGTGTGGTCTAAAAAGAAATCTAATAAAGTAATCAATTGTAAAATAACACTGCATAGTTTATCATAGATAGATTAATGCTTATTAATGCAGAAGTTATTCATTCAAGAGCTGTAAGTGATTATCTCTTCGTCTTTTGTTGTTTGATTCGCAGTAATGGCTCAATCGTCAGCATGTTCATTAGACTGCTTCCCCTTTAAGACCGAGTCTAATAGGCTCCTGATGCACCATATTTTCTCCCAACTATTTCAATAACTACATCCATTTAAGACATAATCTGTGTTTAAATGAATCTCCAAGCCGGTCGTTTTGACATATTTTTGTGTATAGTTGATCGTTTAGACGCGCACATGAAACCCAATGTAGCCTATACTTTGCTTGTCTCGTTGCAGTCTGTTTCGGAGCGCGTGCCGCCTTTGGAACGGTATCTCTTGCGCTCTTTTTATTATTAATCGCGTCCTGCAATTTAGCAACAGTAGCTAGACTGCATTTACAACAATCACCGATCATGCTGATTCTGACGTTAAGTTTGAGTTTTAGGGAGAAATGTCAGTGAACCGCTGTGAAGGGAAGGAAGTTGTGCTAGACAGAACACGGCTTATGTATAAATATTCTTTTTATAATCTTTGGAAGGCGAAATCTAAAATAAAATCAGACTAATATCACAGATCTAAACCAGGCTACGTTTGAATATTTAGTTCTGTCACTCCTTAAGCAGAGCTCGTGTTGTGGTCGCTGTGCGCGAGATCTCTCTCTCTCTCTCTCTCTCTCTCTCTCTCTGACTGCGAATAGCTAAATTGCATAACAGACAAATGGTTTCATAGAATTATTATACATAGAAATGGCTGGCGAGATAAAATAACTTTCTCTTTATAGCAATAATAAATGTATTTTCTTAATTTCTCCAGTACCGACAGCAGAACCGATAACGTCCGAGCTTACCAAAGCCTATATTGGTATCTTTTTTATTACTTATTTCTCTGCATTGAGTGACAACCCTCTCAAATATAAGACACACAAACAGAACAAATAAAAGTCTCAGATTCACTGTCTGTAATTGCAAAATTCTTGCTTACTTATTGTGACATGATAGCAACCCTTCTGCTGTGATAATGCAACTTCAACTACGCTATCAATATCCAAAGTAGCCGAACGTCATGTCGCGTTTTTTCTCGAAGTTGGCAGTAACATATCAAAAGTTTTTAATTAAATATAAAGAAGTTACACAAATTTAATCCTTACTGTTTTCTCCAAGGAACTTAGCACTGGATGAGGTCTGCTCACTCTGCTGGAAAATGACTCTAGGGGCAGCATGCGTCGAACACGTGTTCCACAACAACACTAGGCTGCCCACAGATGCGCCTACCTAATAATCGGCTTGATATATTTGGATATTGGCCGATGCCGATTATGTTAAAAAATGCTAAAAATCTGAGTGCCCGTTAGAATCTCATTATCGCCTGGATGTGCTTGTGAAAGGACGTTGATCAGAAAAATTTAAGATTCTTTGTGCTAAAGTTACATTTGAAATTGAATTAGTTATATTTTATTTAAAATTCAATTGTGCTTGTAACATTACAAAACTTTATTTTATATTAAAGCGGATGTGAGTTTTGCAGCATAACAGTTGTCTTTGTTTTAGAAAAACATCACACTGTTAAAAGTAAAATAACAACACTAAAATGACATGAAATGCATTACTGTGTTATAGTAACATAACCATGTTTGTTAAACTAATGCTAAACTTTATCTAGGTTAAACCATTTATTCATTATTTTTAAAAGTGAACATCTGAATGAGTTTGCTTCACAGCCAATATCCATGTTTTTAGAAACACATTTTCACCACTTAGTTAAAAGTAAAAATGTAAGACATTTTTTGTTAGAGCTATAGCTAAAATGAAATACTTTATTGTGTTTTAGTAAAATAAACCTATTTGTTACACTAAAGCCAAACATTAGTTTTGTTAAACCATTTATTCATCATTTTAAAGTGAATATGTATGCTGCGTTGTGGCACATCTTGTATGTATTGTTATAGAGAGACACTTTCTTATCTTTGAAAAACTTAAACAAAAGACAGAAACACACATGACGGTCAGCTTCCCGTAAACGATCTCTCTCTGTCGCAAAAAGTTTCGTTACACAGACAGCTGTCAAACAAATTTGACCATGAGTTGTGGTCAGATTCTTTGTTTATCCAATCTGAATCCAATCAGACTTTGAGGTGCTTTCTGTCAGTAAACAGCTTTACACGTTTTTAGGGCAGCCCATATATGGGAAATAGGACACTGTGAGTGTTGTAGTTGAAATTGATCATTCAATTTTACAACCATATTCCATTTCATCAGTAGTTATCAGCTATTTGACATGTGAGAATGTTGTTTTACCATTGCTTTTGACAAATTTTACAACTGTGATGACATGCTGCTGCTCTCCTACTATCTTTGGCAGATGTTCCAGAATGGGTGATATTGCTTATAGCAGTTTAAAATCTCAATGATAACCCAACCCGCCCCCCTCTCTTGCCATCTTCACCCCATCAGCCAGGCTAACAAAGGAAGTGGGCTGGAGACGGGGACAGACGACTACCGTCTCAACGAGTCTCGGTACCGAGACTCAACGACTACCGTCCCGTCGCACTTACACCCATCATCATGAAGTGCTTCGAGAGGCTCGTCATGAGGCAGATTAAGACCCAGCTGCCCCCCTCACTAGACCCACTGCAGTTTGCGTATCGTTCAAACCGTTCAACGGACGATGCCATCACCACAACCCTCCATCTGGCCCTCACCCACCTAGACAATAAGGACTCATACGTTCGAATGCTGTTCATAGATTTCAGCTCAGCATTCAACACAATCATTCCCCAGCACCTGATTGGAAAGCTGAACCTGCTGGGCCTGGACACCTCCCTCTGCAACTGGATCCTGGACTTCCTGACTGGGAGACCTCAGTCAGTCCGGATCGGGAACAGCATCTCCACCACCACCACACTGAGCACTGGGGCCCCCAGGGCTGTGTGCTCAGTCCACTGCTGTTCACTCTGCTGACTCACGACTGTGCAGCAATGCACAGCTCGAATCACATCATCAAGTTCGCCGATGACACGACCGTGGTGGGTCTCATCAGCAAGAACAACGAGTCAGCATACAGAGAGGAGGTGCAGCGGCTGACGAACTGGTGTAGAGCCAACAACCTGTCCCTGAATGTCGACAAAACAAAAGAGATGGTTGTTGACTTTAGGAGAGCACAAGGTGAACACACTCCGCTGAACATCGACGGCTCCTCTGTGGAGATCGTCAAGAGCACCAAATTTCTTGGTGTTCACCTGGCGGAGAACCTCACCTGGTCCCTCAACACCAGCTCTATCACCAAGAAAGCCCAGCAGCGTCTCTACTTTCTTCGAAGGCTGAGGAAAGCACATCTCCCAACCCCCATCCTCACTACATTCTATAGAGGGACTATTGAGAGCATCCTGAGCAGCTGCATCACTGCCTGGTTTGGGACTTGCACCGTTTCGGACCGCAAAGCCCTGCAGAGGATAGTGAGGACAGCTGAGAAGATCATTGGGGTCTCTCTTCCCTCCATCAAAGACATTTACAAAAAACACTGTATCCATAAAGCAACCAGCATTGTGGACGACCCCACACACCCCTCACACAAACTCTTTACCCTCCTCCCGTCTGGCAAGAGGTACCGAAGCATTCGGGCCCTCACGGCCAGACTGTGTAACAGCTTCTTCCCCAAGCCATCAGACTTCTCAATACTCAGAGACTGGTTTGACACACACGTGTCCTGAGTTGCACTTTAATAACTGTCACTTTATAACTGTCTGCTACCTCAATAACTGCTATGTGCATAGAACATTATCTCATAGTATGTTATGTTTACATTTTTAGAAACTGTCATCTTTTTGCACTACTGAGTACTGGTCGGCGCTGCACTGTCTATTGTCCTGTTCATTGTCAGTAATTTGTTGTACTGTCCCGTACTTTTTGCACATGTTTGCACGTGCACTTTATATAGGTAGTTTATATAGGCATTTTATTTCGTTGTGTAGTCTCATGTGGTCCTATGTTGGTCCTTTGTTGTTTTTATGTAGCACCATGGTCCTGGAGGAACGTTGTCTCGTTTTGCTGTGTACTGTACTAACTGTATATGGTTGAAACGACAATAAAAACCACTTGACTTGACTTGACTTGACTTGACAGATTAAACTTTATGAGCCTCCTTTGGGCAGCGGATGAAGAGGCACACCTGTAGAGCCTCACCAACACCTGACCCACACCCCCAGACTCGGTACGAATTAGATGTGACACTGGGGGACTGGACCATGCATCATGGCTGACGGGCATGGATGCCGGGCCGCCCTTTCCACTCACACTCACCGCAGCCCAGGGAAACTGAGCTGCCATAGCCACCCTGCCCAGGTCCTGGAACCTCCTGTGGGCACTCCCCATCCTTGCACAAAGGTGAAAATGAGGATCCACTCTCTCAGTTTCTGTCTGTAAATTCCTTCAGAAAGCAGCAAGAGGCATACATTGGCATTTTTTGAATTTTCAGACGTAAAAAATCTAACTTGGATTCTATATGAAAACTGAACCGATCTGAACTGATCAATGTTGAATTGTCACCACAATCATTTGGAAAAAACAATTATTTTATGTTTTTAACATTCTGAAAACATTTTGAAAAAACACCAGTATACACCCCCCCCCCCCGCCCCATGTAAATTTATTTGGCCTTATGTAGGTCAGAGAAATATTACTCATTGTTAATTTTAGAAGGCTCTAGACTGGTCTTGGGGGAAAGTCAGATTCTACACTTGAGTCCTAGTCAATATCGAGTACAAATACTCCCAAGTCAAGACCAAGACCATACAAATATGGTTGGTATCTTTCATGCGATGGAGGCATGGTCCGAACAGTGGATGAAAGCCCTTTTCAGGAGGTAATACCGAAGGGTGAGGACTGCCCATTTGATGGCCAGACAGTCCTTCTCAATGTAATCTAACCCTCTGATAGATGTGTCAGTCTGTAAAACAAAAGGTATAGAGAAAATGGGAGCATGTAACAACGTCCCACCACAAAGTGCAGCATTCACCTGCAATAAATCCTGTTGGCACGACTCTGGACCGGGTCTGGGGCTCCCATTTTAGTGAGATTAGTCAGTGGGCTTGTGACGTCCAAAGCATTAGGCTCAAACCTTCGATAGTAGCTGCCAGCCCCATGAACTGACTCTTTTTGGTCTTGGGTCTCGGGCAGGCTGTGATCACTGCAGTCTTATCAATTTGGGGACACACCTGCCCTTGACCCAAGTGGAACCCCAGATACCGTACCTCCACCCTTCTTGGGGTTTGCTGTAAGTCCCGCCCGCCGCAGCGACCTCAGAACTGCCCTCAGATGCTGCATGTGCTGCTGCCAATCATTACTGTATATAATGATGCCATCCAGATAGGCAGCAGCGTGCACAGAGTGTGGTCAGAGGACTCAGTTCATAAGGCGCTGAAACAAAGCTGGGGCCCCAAACAAACCGAACGGAAGGGTCACAAATTGGTGTAAGCCAAACGGTGTGGAGGAGGCCGTTTTCTCATGGGACATTGGCTTTAAGGGGATCTGGCAATATCCCTTTGTCAAATCCAGTGTTGAAAAAAGCAAGCGTGCCCAACCAATCAAGCATTTTGTCAATATGAGGCATTGGATACACGTCAAATTTAGACACTGCATTGATCTTTTTATAATCCACAAAGAACTGGTCCGAGCCATCGCTCTTCGGAACCAGCACCAACATATAGGAAAGGGTCGAGAAAATGTCAGAGAATTCCGCAACTGGGCCACGTCTGTGACTTGCAATGGTGAGAGGTGGTCTTCTCAAGTGACCAGGGTGCCTCCGATTGGCTTTTACATTCACCTCCGGCTCGAGATCCTCCCTCTCCAGTACCACCACCGCCAAAGCCATGGGGACAACCTCCCTCCACAGTTTTAAGAGTCTGAGGTGGTGAATTTGCAGTGCTCCACCCCTGTCCGTTCAACCTCATAATCGACTTCCCCGAATCGCTGTGTAACCTCAAAGATCTTTGCCACTTTGCAAGGAATTTAGAGCTTCATGTGGGTAGTAATACAAGGACTTTATCTCCCTGTGTAAACTCCCGTAGCCGAGCTCCCGTTATACAGCCCCAATGTGTGGAGATTTGCTCTCAGGTCAAGAAAGTTTTTGCTGACTCCCAATTTTCCTTCAAAACATCTAAGACCCCACAAGGCTTGCAGCCATACAATAATTAAAACGGGGAGAACCCAATGGAGGCTAATTCCCAATAATTGGTACATCTCAGGTAATGTACGTGACATGAAAGTAGTGCTTTGATATGTGAGGATTTCATTCAGAATCCCCACTCGGGAGATAATTTTGAAGAGTGCCTCCGCAACACTATGTGCTGAAATGTTGCGTATAGGCACTGCTTCTGGATATCGCATTGCATAGTCCACCAGAACCAACACAAAGCGATGTCTGCGTGCCATGTAATAAATGCACAAATTTCTCTTAATAAAGTGGAAAATGCTGGCCAATTCGTGCCCAAAATCAGCAGATGGGTGAGGCGGGAACTAACTGCCACCGACACAATGCTTTTGACCCCAAAATTGAACTGTCACAGTCACTACATGATAATCATGGATAGCCCCATGCACACACCTTACTTTCACCTTGTGACTAGCACCCAAAACATTGAGATGGATGGAGGTTTGGCTGCAACCCGAATCCACCAAGGCCTGGTATGTACCCCCTTAATACTCTTAACACAGGTATGCGGTACGTCCCAGCTCAATTGAGGGCGGCCTGTGGTGTGTCGGAGACCTGGACCAATGTCCCCACCTCCATTGGTCCTCGAACTGCCCGGGCTCCCTGCAGCCACAACAGACAGGCCCAGGCTTCACGCCCTCACCTGCAGTAGCACATCTGTCATCCTTTGGGTGAGAGTGGGGAGAGACAGGGGAAACCGGCGAGTGGTGCAGTCCACGAATCCGGAGAGCTGGTGTAGGATAGAAAATTCCCCCTGGGAATGCAACGCAGTGACTGTCGATCCTCGATCTGTAGGAGCTCTTGGAAATGCTTCTCCTAGGCGAGGTGAGCCTGATGTTGTTGCTCTTGAATGCCGGCGAGGGCACGGATGACTTCGCCCAGCGGTGAGGCTTCCGTAACAGCACTTTCTCCAATTATCCTAGGTTTCTGCACCAGTTTAACAGATCTTAATAAGGAGAAAGCAGGAGCCGTGTGAACAGTCGATGTATCATTTATTTTACACTTAAACTGGACATTTTTTGCCACACACACACTAATGTGTCTTTGGGCACTCCAATATACACACACACGAACGCACAAAGGACAGGCGTGTCAGTCTCTCTTGGTCTTCTCCGGTGCCTGGCTTTCTTTTAAACTCTACCGCACCCTCACTAGAACAACAAACAGGTGTTAGACTGATTTGAACAGGTCACAATCCTTCTCATTCTCATCTCCCATACTCGCTCTCCATTCACACAATAATGCCCCATGTCAGGAAAACACATTGTTCCTCTCATGGTTCATTTAGCAGTTTTTTAAAGGTTTTTATTCCTAGGTTCTTTTAAAAAGTAATTTAAACAATAATTTGTTAACCAGGTGTGTTTAGGAAGATTTGGGAACTGCACATATTTACACTATGAAAAAATAACCTCAATTGAAAGAAAACAGCAATAGTCAATACATAATCAATAGCTGTTTGACAAATGTTTTTTAGAGCTGATGTCAGTGGGTTTGTGTGTTCGTGAGAATCAGGTAAACTCAAGGTAAACCAGCTCTCTCTGGTTTAATATGAATCTGGTTTTGCTAACTGTAGTTGCATACATATGTCATCCAGCTCTCAGCATTAATATAACTTAAATCAGTGAGTCCTATATAGCTTAATTACTTTAATGTATGTGATTAATTGTGATTAAGCAAAAAAGACAAACAGGATTTTCCTTATTGTTAATGGTACAACTTTATTTTTATCACTACTTAGTAGAGCCCAGAGGAGCCAACAATCAGTATAACAGGGAAAGAACCTACAAGACAGGAAAGAGTCAATGACAATAGATGTTTAGAAAACTGTTGACACAGGTAAGGAAGAAGGTGGGGTCTGACTGATCCCAGTGATGGAATCTCTCATGGATCAGAAATCTTCTAAACAGAGCAAGTTATAAACCAAGATCTCCACCTCCCTTAAATAAGCTTCCTCAGGCCATTTAGTTCTCCAATTAAAACTATATTGTATAAGAAAAATAATGCTTTTAAAGAATGATTACTTCCATAGGATATCACCAAGATGGTCAAAGATCTTGGAGCGGTTCTGCAATGGCTGTTCACTTAACATCTGACTAGTAGGAAAGAGGCTTGAATCAACATATATTACATCTTAATCTTTCAGACCCCCCATCCACTCATCTTGATCCATTTCCTGTGTGACTAGCATGTAATTAAATATAAAAACAATATTTTGGATTATGGAGATTTTTAGCTAGTGTAGTCTATTGAAAGAGGGTATTAAGCCAGATCTACTCTGATACCCTTAGACATAGACATGGGAAGAAGGGCTTGTAGATAATTTAACAAATAGATGATTTGCTTAAATCCAGGTGCCCTCTGCAATTAAAGCCTAGACCCCCCTGTGAGCCCCACTCACACCTCCATATCACCACCTGGCTGTGGGTAAGCTTATCTAGGAGGAGCCCGAGTTGGTCTTGTCCTCCCGAGTGACAGGGATGTTGCGGTCTCCACGGCCAGTGTCTATGCCACTAGTCTTGGGTCCACAGAGAGTGAGTAGGCCATCAGCAGACAGTGTGCAGTTGATGGCAGACTGGTCCACACTGGAGGGCAGACGATAACGGCGGTGAAACTCACGGGAGATGTAGCCATGATCATCCTGAGGCAAACCAGAACAGAAACAGAAAACAGAAGTTGTGTGGGTACAGGGCACACTCATATACAGAAATCCACCACGCACAGATATTATCTTTTGTTCCCCTTCTGTCGCTCTCTCCACGTTGTGTCGGAGAAGCGACACTAGGGGTCTCTCTTGAGCACCGAATATACTTCTGATCTATGAAAAAAGGCCAATGAGAAGATGGCAGCTAGTATACTAGAGTTCATTCAGAAATTTGCTTCGGAGCCGATGATTGTGCATGCTGTGCGCGTGAGATCACACCAGTTCCGGGCGATGAAAGCGATTTGAGGACAATGACGGGCTGTGTTCGCCGGATAAATCCCCGCAAACCACCCGCCTCCCCGGCACGCTTGCTGGCTTCCGTCTGAGCTCGGGATGAGCAATTTCTCTCCAATGGGTTATGTTCTCAGTGCGAGAACATAGCTGAGGCAGCATTGTGGTCGCGGCTTCTTTTGTCATGAGAGAAAGCCACTTTAGCCGCCCCCCGCGCCTTGCCTCTTTCCTACATGATTGGGGCAGGCGCCGTGGGCGATGGAGGCGATTTGGGGGAAAATGACGGGCTGTGTTCGCCAGGTAAATCCCCGCGAACCACCCACCTGCCGGGCGCGGAGCAAGGTAAGTGCTTTGAGTTTGTTCTCAGCACCAAAGCCTCGGGACGCACCCTTGCCTCCCGACACCATACTACCTGCTTCGCCCCGCTGCGAAGCCCCCGCTGGGTACGTCCAAAATACTCGTCCCCTTGGTACCCCCAGCACGGAGTTTGGAGGCATGGCTTTCACTGCCCAACCCGTCACGCTGGCTGTACCGGACCATTCGACTCGCCATTCGACTCATTACGCAAATCAGTTTGCCAGGCCCCCACCCCCCCTTCGCAGGCGTCCGTTTCCGCAGTAGACGGCGAACATGCCAAATCCCTGCGCAAAGACGTGATATGGCCTGTCCCCCCAACCGAAATGGAGAAGGGTCTCTACAGCCCTTACTTCGTGGTACCCAATAAAGACGGCGGCTTACGACCAATCTTGGACTTGCGAGTTTTCAACCGAGCACTGCTCAAACTCCCATTCAAAATGCTTACGCAATAGTGTATCTTAACATGCGTCCGGCACCTAGATTGGTTTGCAGCGGTAGACCTGAAGGACGCATACTTCCACGTCTCAATTCTGCCGCGACACCGACCTTTCCTACGGTTCGCGTTCCACGGCCAGGCGTTTCAGTACAAAGTCCTCCCCTTTGGCATGTCTCTGTCCCCTCGCGTCTTCATGAAAGTCACAGAGGCAGCCCTTGCCCCTCTCCGAGAAGCCGGCATCCGCATACTCAACTACCTCGACGACTGGCTCAGACTGGCCCACTCCCGAGAGTTACTATGCGCTCACAGAGACCAGGTGCTCATACACCTCAGCCGCTTGGGGCTTCAGGTCAACCGAGAAAAGAGCAAGCTCACTCCGGTTCAGAGCATCTCCTTTCTCGGCATGGAGTTAGACTCAGTCTCAATGTCTGCACGTCTCACCAACGAGTGTGCACAGTCGGTGCTGAAATGCCTTGCTTCTTTCAAGCCAGGCACAACGGTCCCTCTAAAACTCTTCCAGAGGCTCCTGGGGCATATAGCATCCTCCGCCGCAGTCACGCCACTGGGGTTGATGCATATGAGACCGCTTCAGCACTGGCTTCAGACTCGAGTCCCGAGACGAGCATGCGGCCACGGCACGCACCGTGTGATAATCACCCCTGCATGCCACCAAACACTCAAACCCTGGACAGACCTCTGCTTTTTACGGGAAGGTGTCCCGAGGCATCCTGGTCACTACCGATGCCTCCAAATCGGGTCGGGGCGCCGTTTGCAAAGGGCACACAGCTGCGGGCCTTTGGAGAGGGGCCCCGCTGCGCTGGCATATTAATTGCCTAGAGTTGTTGACTGTTTTCTTTGCCCTGCGGAAGTTTCTCCCGTTAATTTGAGACAAACATGTCCTAATCAAGTCAGACAGCACCACTGCGGTAGCGCACATAAAATGGCAAGGTGGCGTACGCTCCCGCCACATGTCACGACTCACCCGTCATCTCCTCCTTTGGAGGACTCAGGTCGCTGCGTGCCACTCACATCCCCAGCAAACTCAATGTGGTAGCGGACGCGCTGTCACAACAACGCTTGCCCAGTGGAGAGTGCAGGCTTCACCCCCAGTCGGTCCAGCTCATTTGGGAACGATTCGGCAAGGCCCAGGTAGACCTGCTTGCCTCCCGAGAGACCTCCCACTACCCGCTCTGAAATGCCCAAGTCCCTTGGTAAGCACGACTTAATCATCAGGTACCTAAGAGGCGCCCCGAGGTTAAATCCCTCCTGCCAAACCTGTTCCCCTCCTGGGACCTCTCGATAATCCTCGCGGGCCTCCAGAGACCTCCCTTCTAGCCGCTAGAATCAGTTGGACTCAGGGCCCTCTCTCTTAAGACTGCCCTGCTGATCGAGCTCGCTTCCATCAAGAGGGTCGGGGACCTGCAAGCGTTCTCTGTCAGCGATACTTGCCTGGACTTCGGTCTGGCAGACATTCATGTGATCCTAAGACCGCGACCGGGCTACATGCACAAGGTTCCTACCACTCCCTTTAGAGACCAGGTAGTGACACTGCAAGCTCTGCCCCGGGATGAGGCAGACCCATCCCCGTCGTTGCTGTGTCCGGTACGTGCTTTGCGTACCTATCTGACACAGATGCCATTTTATTGGCTTATCACACTCAGGCCGTTGAGTCAGTTTCATCCTGTGTTTTCTCAGGTCCGAGCCAGTAGAACTCTGTAACACGCTGATGGGCTGGCCGGGTGAATCGCTTGCAGATAGCGCCCTTTCCCTCGGTTGAGGTAAAACTGTGCTTCTTTTTTCCCAGGAGATTCCACTCAACTCGAATCCCTGGTTGATTCCTCCCTAGCCCTCATGGGTCCACAGTTCAGTGGAGTTCCTCCGCTGAACTGCGACCCACGAGGGCTAGGGAGGAGTAAACCAGCGTCCCAAACATGGGATCTCCTGGGAACGAAGGCGCACTGTTTTCCCTTGGCGTGCTACCGAGTTCTACGGGCTCAGACCTGAGAAAACACGGGACGATACTGACTCAACTCGGAGATTATAGAATCTCGCAAAAGTGTTAGGTGTTGCCCAGCCCGCTGCTCTACAGATGTCTGCTAGGGCGGTGCCCCTAGCCAGTGCCCATGAGGACGCAACACTCCTGGTGGAGTGAGCTCGGACCCGGCACGGCCTGGGTGTGATAAGCCAGGGAAATGGCGTCGACAACCCAGTGGGCGAGTCTCTGCTTGGAGACAGCATTCCCTTTCTGCTGTCCCCCAAAGCAGACGAAGAGCTGCTCAGAGCGTCTGGTGCTCTGTGTGCGGGCCAGGTAAAACCGTAAAGCACGTACTGGACACAGCAGTGAAAGGGCTGGGTCTGCCTCCTCCCGGGGCAGCGCTTGAAGGTTCACCACCTGATCCCTGAAGGGTGTGGTAGGAACCTTGGGCACATAGCCCGGTCGCGGTCTTAAGATCACGAAAGTGTCTGCCGGACCGAACTCCAGGCAAGCGTCGCTAACAGAGAACGCATGCAGGTCCCCGACCCTCTTGATGGAAGCGAGCGCGATCAGCAGGGCGGTCTTGAGAGAGAGGGCCCTGAGTCCAACTGAGTCTAGCGGCTCGAAGGGGGGTCTCTGGAGTCCCGTGAGAACGACCGAGAGATCCCAGGAGGGGAACAGGTTAGGCCGGGAGGGAGTCATCCTCCGGGCACCTTTTAGGAACCTGACAATTAAGTCGTGCTTACCAAGAGACTTGCCGTCTACCGTGTCATGGTGGGCCACGATAGCGGCGACATACACCTTGAGGGTCTGTAAAAACACGAGCACTGACCTAACTGCGCACTTCTGTGGGTCTTCGGCTCGGGAAGAACACCAGTCTGCCAACAGATGCCATTTTAGGGTGTAAAGATGCCTGGTTGAAGGGGCTCTGGCTTGGTTGATAGTGTCTATGACGGCCGAAGTTAGGCCGGCTAGATCTTCCGTGTCCCGTCCAGGAGTCAGACGTGGAGGTTCCAGAAGTCTGGGTGCGGATCCAAGAGCGTGCCCCAGCCCTGAGAAAGAAGATCCTTCCTCAGGGGAATTCGCCAGGGAGGGGCTGTCGTGAGGAGTGCGAGATCCGAGAACCATGTCCGGTTGGGCCAGTAGGGGGCCACCAGAGTAACTTGCTCCTCGTCCTCCCTGACCTTGCATAGCACCTGTGCAAGAAGGCTCACTGGGGAAAAGCGTACCTGCGCAGCCCCGCGGGCCAGCTGTGCGCCAGAGCATCTGTCCCAAGGGGAGCCTCTGTGAGTGCATACCAGAGCGGGCAGTGGGAGGTTTCCTGGGAGGCAAACAGGTCTACCTGGGCCTTGCCGAACCTGTCCCAAATCAGCTGAACCGACTGGGGGTGGAGCCTCCACTCTCCGGCGGGCAAGCTTTGTCTTGACAGCGCATCCGCTATCACATTGAGGTTGCCGGGATGTGAGTGGCACGCAGTGACTTGAGTCGCTGCTGGCTCCAAAGGAGGAGACGACGAGCGAGCTGTGACATGTGGAGGGCGCGTACACCGCCTTGGCAGTTTATGTAGGCCACCACTGTGGTGCTGTCTGTCCTGACTAGGACGTGCTTGCCGCGCACTAACAGAAGAAACCTCTTCAGGGCAAGAGAAACAGCCAGCAGCTCTAGGCAGTTGATGTTCCAGCGCAGCGGGCCTCGGTTCCACCGGCCTGCGGCTGCGCACCCGTTGCACACGGTGCCCCAACCCAGTTTGGAGGCGTCGGTCGTAACCAGAACACGTCGGGACACCTGCTGCAAGGGTACTCCTGCCCTTAGAAAGCAGAGGTCTGTCCAGGGTCTGAAGGCTTGGCAGCAGGCAGTGGTAACTTTTACGTTGTGCGTGCCGCGGCGCCATGCTCGTCTCGGGACTTGAGTCTGGAGCCAGTGCTGAAGTGGTCTCATATGCATCAACCCCAGCGGCGCGACCGCCGCGGAGGATGCCATATGCCCCAGGAGCTGTTGGAAACGATTTAAAGGTAACACGGCGCCTGGCTTGAAGGAAGCGAGGCATTTCAGCACTGACTGAGCATGCTCGTTGGAGAGACGTGCTGTCATTGAGACTGAGTCTAACTCCAAACCGAGAAAAGAGATGCTCTGGACCGGGGTGAGCTTGCTCTTTTCCCAGTTGACCTGAAACCCCAAACGGCCGAGGTGTTTGAGCACCTGGTCTCTGTGTGCACATCGTAATTCCCTCGAGGAGGCCAGAATGAGCCAATCGTCGAGGTAATTGAGTATGCGTATGCCAGCTCCTTGGAGCGGGGCCAGAGCCGCCTCTGCGACCTTCGTGAAGACGCGAGGGGACAGAGACAGGCTGAAGGGGAGGACTTTGTACTGATACGCCTGGCCGTCGAAGGAGAATCGAGACGTGGAAGTACGCGTCCTTCAGGTCTATCGCTGCGAACCAATCTAGATTCCAGACACCAGATAGAATTTGTTTCTGGGTGAGCATTTTGAACGGGAGTTTGGACAAGGTCCGACTGAAAACTTGCAAGTCCAAGATTGGTCTTAAGCCGCCGCCTTTCTTGGGTGCAACGAAGTAAGGGCTGTAGAAACCCTTCTTCGTTTCGGTTGGAGGGACAGGCTCTATCGCGTCCTTGATTAAAGGGAGGCGATTTCTTCGTGCAGGGACTGAACGTGTCTGTTGTGCACTGCGGAGAAACGAACGCCCACGAAGGGGGGCGGAGACCTGGCAAACTGAATTGCGTAAGCGAGTCGAATGGTCCGTTGCAGCCATCGTGACGGGTTGGGCAGTGAAAGCCACGCCTCTAAGCACCGTGCAAGGGGCACCATGGGGACGGGTTTTTTGGACGTACCCGGCGGGGCTTCGCAGCGGTGCGGAACAGGTAACTCGGGGCGTCGGGGGGCAACGTGGCACCCCAAGGCTCTGGTGCTGAGAACAAACTCAAAGCGCTTACCTTCCGCACACCCGGCAGGGGGCGGCTTCATCCTAATGCTGGCAACCTCTGAACTCGTCTGAACCGGCCGGCTGGCCGGGGAACAGTCGTGGGGCTGAGGGCGGGGGCACCGCGTCCGGGAAGCCGGGACT
Source organism: Xyrauchen texanus (assembly GCF_025860055.1). Lineage (NCBI taxonomy): Eukaryota > Metazoa > Chordata > Actinopteri > Cypriniformes > Catostomidae > Xyrauchen > Xyrauchen texanus. Next base: position 26,021,995 of record NC_068280.1, on the reverse strand, counting down.
GTTGAGGCCTGAAAGCAGAGTGCTGTAAGAATGGCATTTGCGGGCCATGTGACCCAGAGACAACAAGAAAATAGCTCTATAGTGTGTAAAGAATTTAACAAAAAATTCTCCTTCCGGCCCTCCACCGGGGGACGGAGTGGTCTTACCAGCTCCGGAGCTACTTTCTCGGTCTCTGGGTCGGTCATCTCAGGGGCGCCTGGAAGCCTTCTGGGTCCTCAAGGGGGTCCGTGAGACGATGGGCGTCCAACTTCCGCGGGGAGCTCAACGCTGGGGCTGAGAGCTGGGCCCACTCACTTGTTAGTTGAGGCGGAGCACCACTTTCTTTCTTCCTTGAAAGCCGCAGGAGGACGCCCTCGGCGAGCAGACAGGGCATGGCCCCTGGCGGCAGGTTTGCGTCAGGGCAAGATGTGTGAAAATAGCCTTTGTCTGTTTCTCCACCACTGAGGACTGCTGGGCGAAGTCGTCAAGTGGCATCGCCAAATGGACGGAACTGGGAGACGGGGGTGTTTGAGAAAGCGTGCTTTGTCTGCCTCTTGTACTGCCTGTCCATCGTTGCGTTTCTGGACCACGGAGTGGCCATCGCCTGTTTGAGTGCGGTTCCTGCAGCACATCAAGAACAAGACTACCCAAGTGCAGATTTTGGAGTGCCCTGGCCCGGTGGACTTGCAGGAGGGGGCCATGGCGTGCAGGGGGAGCGGTCTGGGACCGTTCTACCACCGAGAGTAGCGAGAGCTCTGGAGCGAGGAAGCTGGGCTTGCTCAACTCGTCATGCACGTCCGGGAAGGGATCCAGGGGGGTGCGGCTGTGAGCGGCGCACATGTCCGTGGAATCAATTAAGCCCAGGGAAGCATAGCGGACCTTCGTGCGTCAGGCTCAGACTGGGCGGGGACCCAAAAGGTGGCAGCCCAGGCGAGTTATCCGCATCTGACGCCGCTGTTACGCTCTCCGATGCAGCGGTGATGTCATCATCCAATGTCGGGGAGCTCGAGGGACCGGATGGTAGGCCAGTAAGCGGGCCGCACTAATCCTGAACTCGCGGGAAGCAGGCAAGCGTGCCGGGGAGGCGGGAGGTTTCGAGGGGATTTACCCGGCGAAAGCGCCCCGTTATTCTCCCCAGATCTTTCTTCATCCCCCACGGCGCCTGCCTCAATCTCGTAGGAAGGAGGCGAGGCGCAGGGGCGGCTGAAATGGCTATCTCTCACTACAAGAGAAAGCAGAGATCGCAACGCTGCTGCGGTTATGTTCTCACACTGAAAACATAACCCATTGGAGAGAGTGCTCATCCCGAGCTCGGACGGAAACAAGCAAGCTTGCCGGGGAGGCGGGGGGTCTCTAGGGGGTTTACCCGGCGAAAACGGAGCCCGTCATTGTCCCCAGATCGTTTTCATCGTTTGAAGCGTTTTTTTCTCACTACAAATAAAAGCCTATGACCGCAATGCTGTCATGGTTATGTTCTCGCACTGAAAACATTGACCACTAATAAAAACGCTGCCTGCGTGTGATCGCAACCCAGGAATGCAGGGCAGTTTTTATGGCCGTCAAAGGTGGGGAGAATCAACGCATCCAGAAACTACACCGGGGCGGAAAATCGTCTTTAAAAAGACGCGTCCTGAGAAGGACGTTCAACGGCGCTGTGTTTTTGCTCTTTTAGAGCGAAAATGACTCTTTTAGAATAACTCTTTCGAGTTGTCTGCGCTGTCGAAGCGCCCAGGGCACAGCCGTGCACGAATGAGAAAGCCGCTGTTGTACGCCGTCAAATCCAACAGCATACAGAGCGTCAGAGGATTAAAACAGGAGCTTGGTGTGTAACTCGCAGCAGAGTTCATGCACGACCATCAGCTCCGAAGAAATGTTATGAATGAACTCCCGTATTTGCGCCGCTTAAATACCCGTATGTCCGGGGGCGGGACATGCAAATACTGGTTGCCAACTCTCATTGGACTTTTTTCATAGTTCAGAGGTGAATATCGGCCCTCAAGAGAGACCCCTAGTGTCGCTTCTCTGACACAACGTGGAGAGAGCGACAGAAGGGGAATGAAGGGTTTGTCTATGCTCAGTGCCAGGTTCCCTGTGTTTTGCTTTTCCTTTGGAATTAACTTATTTATTAAAGTTGCATTTAGATCCAAATTCCTTGCCTGTCCCTTCACAGGACTTCAAAGACGTTGGTCATTAATATTACAGTTCAAACTAAATCGATGTTTAAACACTGACCCATAACACTTGACCACGACTTGAACTATACATAAAAGTAATATTTACATTATATTCATGATGTTAGCCAGATGTGAACTGGCCCCCACAGTGAGTCTGGTTTCTCCCAAGGTTATTTTTCTCCATTAATCAACATCTTATGGAGTTTTGTGTTCCTTGTCACAGTCGACTTCAGCTTGCTCACTGGGGTTATTAATACAATTATTATTTAATTACTTATTTTTAAACATGATTAACAATTGTATTTTATCTAATTACACAATGATGATTCATCGACATTATAGACATTACAGTTTATCATCTGTTAATGCCTGATATTCTGTAAAGCTGCTATGAAATGATGTGTACACAAATAAAAATGACTTGACCATTGAAAATTAATTGCTATACTGATTACTGTACTTTAAAATTACATTCTAAAACATGTTTTCGCTCAACGATTTCCTCCATTGTTGAATACATGTCATTCACTCAGCACATCACATTTCTCCCTTACAATGACTTGTTAGGGGTCATTCTTTACACCCTTCAGCTGTCACAGAAATGCAAACAGATGTAGATATTAACATAATTCATATTTTACATGCATTCTACATACTGTAAATAATATTATTTAAAAATTATGTGAAACTCTATTAGTGTACTTTAAAGTAAATAAACTAATTAAAAGTCAGTAACTGTAATCTGATAACAAGAAATAAAAATGTAATGTTACATTTGTTATTTTTTTTATTATTATTATTCAGCTCTTCAAAACTGTTAAACACACAAACATAAATTTGCACTTTTACATTATACATTTAAACAACCATGCACATACATGTTGAGAAAGTAGTGTTGCATAGTTCACTGCACAATCAAGCTGAATGGGTGTAAATGAAGAAGTATAGACAATATTTAGAGCTGGATTCATTCATGATTCACACCTGAACTAACAATCAGGTTTGTGTTCTGTTAAGAATGAGAGAGGAATACTATTTTGTCCACATTGAAGATGCCACTGAACTGTGACCTCACCTGTGTGTGTGTGTGTGTGGTGACCTCACCTGTCTCTCTCCATGTTTGCCCTGGATTTCCACATAGTCATCTGCTACCTTAACACTGATCTCATCAGGAGAGAAGTGCTTCACGTAAAGGTATACTGTAAACTTATCTCTGTCAGACCTCACCTGAAAAGATGGACAAGCACAGTGGAGTCTCAACAACAATGTGGTGTACACACTTAACAATTGTAATAAACCATGAAACACTTCTAAAGTTCATCCGTAGATCCTTGTCCTTCAATGAATAAGGTAAGGAATGCAAAACCAAAATAATAAGAGACACTTTAGGAAATTAAATGATTTTGCCCTTTAATTGAGAAAAAAATAAAGCATGTTTATTTTTTACAGATCAATTCGTTCAGCAAACATCAGTAGAGCGTCACACAAAGCATCTACTGAAACTGTCATATCACACTTCTGATTTTATTCAGACTGAAATGCTTTTAAGTACCTATGTTGCATTTATCTGCAGGTAAATGTCTCAGTGCTTTATTCCATCATCATTTAGCATGTCACTTGCTTAAATTAATAGCGTACAGTTTATATCCTCTATTCCTCCAGAAACAGATCTTCTAGAAACAAATCTTCTCTAGGTGAATTAAGCTGCCTAAAATGTTCAAGTTTTCTCAGCTGCACAATATACCTAACCATGAGTTTGCACCCACATCACAGCATTTATATTTATGGTATATGCTGTAATGTTACAACAATGGTAAAGATTTATCACAATTAAGGCTTCTCATATCAACAAGTAATAAAGCAGCTCATTACCTCAGAGATGCCTGAGTTGGTGGAATCCAGGAAATTGCGGAACAGTGAGTGTCGATAGAAAGGGCTGATGGTTGAGGCAGCAAAGGGGAAGAGGTCATAGTCGAAGAGCCCCTCTCCAAAGAATTGATCGAAAAGACGAGTGGGGTAGCCCAGTGTGCGTCTGAACCAGGGGTGTTGGATGGCAATATCCATAATGTCAGGCTTTGCAAATCTTGGCTTGGATCAGCTAAATGTGGACTGTCAAGTCACTTTGAGCCTATGACTATGACTATTTTTACCTGATGTTAAAGAAATGTTTCAAGGAGAAGATGGAAGTCTAAAGCGAGTATAGAGAGGCCGATAGAGTGAACAGAGATCCCCAAATGTCCTTAGTGGAGGCAACCCCATGGTTATATACCTGTGCTGCAGAAAGAGGGGCTTACAAGTGGATCTCTCTGGTATGTCAATATCTAATGGTGGGAACAGTGCTGTCAGCAGAATATTTGGGGTGCAAACTGACCTGTGAATGAGAGTCTAGCCTTGAATAGCTTCAGGCAGTTCACTGGTGGCTAGCTATTGACGGAAAATAAGTGTCTGCCAAAACAAACCGAAGCATACAAATTAAGTGGAGTGCCTTAAAAATACTTATGGTTTGTTATTAGCCCATTAATTAAAAGCACATTATTTTGGAGACTTACTTCCTCTTCAATTTTTGTTTCTGTTCAAATTCTGTGAGAATTGACACCAAAATTACTGCTAGAACATTGCCACCAACATGCCACCATTCACTTGCATTGTATGGTCCTACACATCAGAGATATGCATCTAAAAATCTTCATTTGTGTTCAGCAGAATAAAGAAAGTCACATCAGAAACACATCTGGTATGATATTTGGGTGAGTAAATGGTGGGAGAATTTTAAATTTTGGGTGAACTATCCCTTTAACAAATAAAAATGTATTACCTTAAATTCTTGTAATCAGATTACAGTTACTGACTTTCAATTAAAGTAATTACTTTAATGTGTAAAGTACGTTACACATATTTCTAAAATAATATTTTTATGTATGATACATTTAAAATATTAATTTATATGTTCATATGTTTATCTGTGTTTCTTTGAAGACTGTCTGCGTATCTGCATGTATTTCTTTGAAGTGAGTGCGATAATGAACAAGGAGAAAATATAGACATTTCAAACTTTTTTGTGAAGTGTTTTAGAAAGTAACTCAAAAGGTAATTAGAAACATGGTTCCCCTTCTGTCGCTCTCTCCACGTTGTGTCGGAGAAGCGACACTAGGGGTCTCTCTTGAGCGCCGATATTCACCTCTGACCTATTGAAAAGGGCCAATGAGAGTTGGCAGTCAGTATTTGCATACACCGCCCCCCGCATACGGGTATTTAAGCGGGGCAAATACGGAAGTTTACGGAGCCGATGGTCTGTTTGCAGTCTGCTGCGAGCCTGTATCTCTGACGATCTGCCTGCTGTTGGATTTGACGGCGCACAACAGCGGCTTTCTCCTACTTTGCACGGCGTGCATTGTTGCCCCTGAGCGCTTCGACAGCGCAGACACACACACACACACTGTGTATTAAAAGAGTAATTTCCTTTAAAAGAGCAAATTCCTCTAAAAGAGCAAACACAGTGGCGTTGAACGTCCTTCTTAGGGCGCATCTTTTTCAAGATGCCCTTCCGCCCCTGTGTCATTCCTGGATGTGGTAGAAGCCTCTCCGCTTCAGACGGCCACAGGCGCTGTCTCGTGTGTTTGGGCCGCGATCACACCGAGGCTGCGTTTGTGGATGGTTCATGTTCTCACTGCGAGAACATGACCATGACCACGTTGCGGTCGCGGCTTGCTTTCAACAGAAAGCAAGCCACCCCAGCTGCACCCCGCATTGCTCCTTCTTCCCACGGGATTGAGGACGATGCGGTTGGCGCTGGGGGCGATTTGGGGGCAGCAGCGGGTGCAGTTTCGCCGGGTAGCCCCCCACGAACCTCCCGTTCCCCGACACGCTCGCTGGTCCCCGTCCATGCTCGTGGCGATAGCAGCTCGCCTCACGGCCTGGCTGTCTATCCTCCCGAGTCCGAAGCAGATGAGCTCGCCGCTGCATCGGAGAGTGCGGTGTCTGTTGCCGAGGACTCCCCTGGACTGCCGCCTTCGGGCCAGCAGGCCCAGGCTGAGGCCGACGCTCAGATGTCCGACATGCTTTCCCGGGCCGCCGTGAGTGTGGGGTTGGATTGGAACCCTCCGTCCTCCCCACAGCCTTTGCAGTTGGATGATTGGTTCCTGGGGGCAGCGCGCCGTTCGCGGCCTTGCGTCCCCCGGGTCCCGTTTTTCCCGGAGGTGCATGATGAGCTGACATCTACATGGAGAGCCCCGCTCTCCGCTCGTCTAGGTGCCACCCGCTCCACTCTCTCCACCCTCGACGGCGGAGAGCGCCACGGATACGGCGCGATTCCCCAGGTCGATAGGGCAGTTGCGTACCATCTATGCCCCGGTAGCCCTACCTCCTGGCGTGGTCGCCCCGTACTCCCATTCAAGCCCTGTAGGACAACATCCTCGCTCAACACGAAGGCCTACGGTGCGGCTGGACGCACTGCCTCTGCCTTGCATGCGATGGCCCTCCTGCAAGTCCACCAGGCCAAAGCTCTCAGAAACATGCACGGGGGTGGACCTGATCCTGATGTGCTGCAGGAACTGCGCTCAGTGACCGACCTCGCCCTGAGAGCGACGAAGGCCACAGCGCAGGCACTCGGACAGACGATGGCCACCATAGTGGTCCAGGAAAGCCATCTTTGGCTCAATCTGGTCGAGATGTGTGAGGCTGATAAAAACCGCTTCCTGGACGTACCTGTCTCCCAGATTGGCCTTTTCGGTGACACCGTCGAGGACATCGCCCAACAGTTCTCCGCGGTGAAGAAGCAGACGGAGGCCATCTCTCAGACCTGCCGCTACGGGCCCTGCCCCGTCTGCCCGCCGAGGGCGTCCCCCTGTGAAGAAACCAGCTCCTGCTCCGCCTCAACCCGGGCCCAGCTCTCAGCCCCAGCATCGAGCACCCCGCAGGCGGCGCACGCCCCCTGTCTCACGAACCCCCTCTAGGACCTGGAAGGCTCCCAAGCGTTCCAGAGACAGCCGACCCAGAGCCGAAGACGTTAGCTCCGGAGGTGGTAAGACCGCTCCGTCCCCCGGTGGAGGGCCGGGAGGAGAATCCTTTGTTTTTTCATTTGCCACACCCCCTGACGGGGGCTGTGGTACCCACATTATTAATAAAAGAGCTATTTCCTTTGCCTCTGGGTCACCTGGCCCGCAAATGCCGTTCTCACGGCAATCTGCTTTCAGATTACGACTGTCCCGGTACACCGGACGCGGCGATCCCGCCTTCCGCCTGCCCACGACTGTCCCCTGGCCGGCCGGTTTGGACGAGTCCAGAGGACGCCAGCATCAGACCTCCTCCTCAGTCACGAACCCGCCCCCTGCCGGGTGCGCGGAGCAATTTCAGTCTATTCTCAGCACCGCAGCCTCAGGCCGCAACGAAGCCGCCGACGCTGCATTACCTGTTCCGCCCCGCTGCGAGGCCCCGCCGGGTACGTCCAAAATACTCGTCCCTTTGGTGCCCCTAGCGCAGAGCTGGGAAGCGTGGCTTTCGCTTCCCAACGCATCTCGCTGGCTGCACCGGACCATTTGACTTGGTTACGCAATTCAGTTTGCCCGGCTCCCGCCCCTTCAGGGTGTCCGCTTTTCCGCAGCACACGGCGAGCATGCCAGTTCCCTGCGCACGGAAATCGCGACCATCTTAGCCAAGGGCGCGGTGGAGCACATCCCTCCAAACGAAATGAGGAAGGGTTTCTACAGCCCTTACTTCATTGTACCCAAGAAAGGCGGCGGCCTACGACCAATCCTGGACCTGCGAGTTTTCAATCGGGCCTTGTTAAAACTCCCGTTCAAAATGCTCATGCAGAGAAATATTCTGGCTGGCGTTCAGCATCTAGATTGGTTTGCAGTGGTAGACCTGAAGGACGTGTACTTCCACGTCTCAATTCTGCCACGACACCGACCCTTCTTACGGTTCGCGTTCGGCGGCCAGGCGTTTCAGTACAAAGTCCTCCCCTTCGGCCTGTCTCTGTCCCCTCGCGTCTTCACGAAGGTCGCAGAGGCGGCCCTTGCCCCGCTACGAGTAGCCGGCATCCGCATTCTCAACTACCTCGACGACTGGCTCATCCTAGCACACTCTCGAGAGTTACTATGCACACACAGAGACCAGGTGCTCCGGCACCTCAGCCGCTTGGGGCTTCAGGTCAACTGGGAAAAGAGCAAGCTCGCTCCGGTTCAGAGCATCTCTTTTCTCGGGTTGGAGTTAGACTCAGTCTCAATGACAGCACGTCTCACGAGCGAGCGTGCTCAGTCGGAGCAGGACTGCCTCGCTTCCTTCAAGCCAGGCACAGAGGTCCCTCTAAAACCTTTCCAGAGGCTCCTGGGGCATATGGCGTCCTCCGCGGCGGTCGCGCCACTGGGGTTGATGCATATGAGACCACTCCAGCAATGGCTCCAGACTCGAGTCCCGAGACAAGCATGGCACCACGGCACGCATCGGGTCACCCCCGCCTGCCTCAAAACACTCCGACCCTGGACAGACCTCTGCTTTTTACGGGCAGGGGTGCCCCTGCAGCAGGTTTCCCAACGCGTTCTGGTCTGGCCTCCCGGTCCGGGTGGGGTGCCGTGTGCAGCGGGCACGCAGCAGCGGGCCGTTGGAAAGGGGCCCCGCTGCGTTGGCACATCAACTGCCTGGAGTTGCTGACCGTCCTTCTTGCTCTCAGGAAGTTCCTCCCGTTAGTACGGGACAGACATGTCCTCGTGAGATCGGACAGCACCACAGTGGTGGCATACATAAACCGCCAAGGCAGCGTACGCTCCCGCCACATGTCACAACTCGCCCGCCGTCTCCTCCTATGGAGCCAGCAGACTCAAGTCGCTGCGTGCCACTCACATCCCCGGCAAGCTCAACGACGTAGCGGACGCGCTATCACGACAACGCCTGCACGGCGGGGAGTGGAGGCTTCACCCCCAGTCGTTCCAGCTGATTTGGGAACGGTTTGGCAAGGCCCAGGTAGACCTGTTCGCCGCCCAGGAAACCTCCCACTGCCTGCTCTGGTATGCCCTAACAGAGGCTCCCCTCGGGACAGACGCGCTGGCACACAGCTGGCTCTTGGGGCTGCGCAAGTACGCATTTCCCCCAGTGAGCCTTCTTGCACCGGTGCTGTGCAAGGTCAGGGAGGACGAGGAGCAAGTCACGTTGGTGGCCCCCTACTGGCCCACTCGGACTTGGTTCTCGGAACTCAGGCTCCTCGCGACAGCTCCTCCCTGGCGAATTCCTCTGAGAAAGGACCTCCTCTCTCAGGGACGGGGCACGCTCTGGCACCCGCGCCCAGACCTCTGGAACCTCCACGTCTGGTCCCTGGATGGGATGCGGAAGAGCTAGCCGGCTTACCGGCGACCGTTGTGAATACAATCAACCAAGCCAGAGCCCCCTCTACCAGGCACCTTTACGCCCTAAAGTAGCGCTTGTTCGCAGATTTGTGTTCTTCCCGAGCCGAAGACCCGCAGAGATGCGCGATTAGGTCAGTGCTTCTGTTCCTACAGGAGAGGCTGGACAGGAGGCTGTCCCCGTCCACCCTCAAGGTGTATGTTGCCGCTATTGCCGCCCACCACGATCCTGTAGACGGCAAGTCTTTGGGCAAGCACGACCTGATCCTCAGGTTCCTGAGAGGCGCCCGGAGGTTGAATCCCTCCCGGGCAGGCCTAGTTCCCTCCTGGGATCTCTCGGTAGTCTTGGCAGGACACCAGAGACCTCCCTTCGAGCAGCTTGAATCAACTGGACTCAGGGCCCTCTCTCTTAAGACGTTCTCTGTCAGCGACACTTGCCTGGAGGTCGGTCCGGCAGATACGTCTGTGATCCTAAGACCGCGACCGGGCTATGTGCCCAAGGTTCATACCACACCCTTCCGAGATCCGGTAGTGAACCTAAAGGCGCTGCCCCGGGAGGAGGCAGACCCAGCCCTTGCGTTGCTATGTCCAGTGCGCGCCCTGCGCATTTACCTGGACCGCACACAGAGCACCAGACGCTCTGAGCAGCTCTTTGTCTACTTTTGGGGATGGCAGAAAGGGAATGCCATCTCCAAACAGAGGCTCGCCCACTGGGTTGTCGACGCCATCACACTGGCTTATCACACCCAGGCCGTGCCCCTACCCTTCTTCCCAGGGCGCCCCACTCCGAGTCAGGACCCTGGTCGATTCCTCCTCAGCCCTCCAGGTCCGTGGTTCAGCGGAGGAACTCGCCGACAGAAGCCACTGCGGGTACCCTGATGGCTACCCTGTACTGGTATAGGTGCTCCGCAGGTAAGACCTCCTGCTCGGACTCCCCCTGTGTGTAATTCCACGGTTCTGTCCCCTTATGAGCAGACCCCCGTGTCTCCCTTAGGCAGTTACAGCTGCCCCGGTCGCCGTGCTGTAGCAACTCCCCCCTTTCGAGGCTGGATCTACCACCGCACCATACTTTCCACACGAGCCCTAAGACGGCCGTGTGACGTGTCTACCACTTTTCCTCCCCAAGAAAAAGGGCAGGTGTGGTCTCCGCAGGGTCTGGGTAAGACCCCCTTCCCTATATGCGTGTAAGGGCCCCGGCCGTGATTGCTCTATGCGAGAAACATAGAGAGAAATGAAGGCCCAGCCAGGCTGGCCCGTTCCCATGTTGGCAAACATCACCTTGTTCCCCTCCCAGGGTAACTAGAAGGGTTCCGATGTTCTTATGGGGAAGGGTACGTGCAGCCAGGTAAAGCAGATGATGCACGGCACTGGATGAAATCCCTGCCCACCTCTGTATCGGCGGTTCACGTACACGGTTCAGAGCGTGGCAAGATTGGAATGGGTCCCCTAGTGTCGCTTCTCCGACACAACATGGAGAGAGCGACAGAAGGGGAACGTTTGGTTACGTATGTATCCTCCATTCCCCGAGGGAGGGAACGACACGTTGTGTCTTTCCTCCGCCATGTCGCTGAACCGAGCCACTGTTGTGGCCGGACCATTCCGGCTCCTCAGAAAAATCCTGACTAAACTTCCGTATTTGCCCCGCTTAAATACCTGTATGCGGGGGCGGGGTATGCAAATACTGACTGCCAACTCTCATTGGCCCTTTTCAATAGGTCAGAGGTGAATATCGGCACTCAAGAGAGACCCCTAGTGTCGCTTCTCCGACACAACGTGTCGTTCCCTCCCTCGGGGAACGGAGGTTACATACGTAACCAAACGTTTTGAGTTTTGATGATATAATCAGTAAATGAATCTTTTCAACCTCTTTTTGTAAACTCACCTGCAGATCCAAGGAACAATCAAAGTATTTCATGTATTGCTATTATAAAAGTTAAAAAAAGGTTAAAAAGCACTTCATGATGATGCTGACATAAGGTAGAGACTTTATCATGACATGATTGTAAGTAACATGGTAATAATGATGATTATCAACATAAACAACATACTGTGTGGTTTGTGGGTTTAGGTGGACTGTGTTTTAACCTTGTGGTAATAATGTAATACTCTATATAAGAGCAGAGACTCAAATACACTTGTATAGTGAAAAGGCAAAGAATGGGAAATATTTAGCATATCTATTATATGTACGACCAATGCAGCTCTTAACTCATAATTCTGATCCTAGATGTGATGGCTTCCCCTCTGGTCTGTGGGATAGCATTAGAGTAATCCCTTGGGGCTTTCACCTGGCATGTTGGTGAGGCTTAACTGTAAACCACCAGCAAGGCCCTTTTCCTATACCACAGACACAAAGGCCCAGGCAAACAACCCTAGCTAAGGGAGGGGTGCACAGGCCAATGGAATGAACATGGTTGACCAAGCGACCGGATGGGGGGTTTAAGCTTTGGCCCAGTTTCAGCTCAGTCAGCAGCTTTGATCAGTTGAGGCTTTTTCTCAATGAACTGCACCATGAACAAAACTACTGCCTATGCTGCAGGGTAAGAAAGCACATTTCATATAAGCCACCAAACTGATAGGATATATGCCAGAGCATGGTGGCAATGACACAAAGTTTTGACGCAAAGCGACTCTAGCCACTTTAGCCAAATTTCTTCTAGAGGTGAATGCGCCTGACATCTGAGCAAATTTTAAAGTGCTGGCTACTAAACGTAGATTTGCTATGATTTCTCTCCTCTCTAGCAATTTAGCTCATAGTCTTAATTGTGTTAGTGTTTAACTCACCGGGGCCCAGGTCAGGAAGCAGGCAGACTGTCTAAATCAGTAGTCTGCTAGCTGCCTTAAAGGAATAGTTCACCCAAAAATGAACATTCGCTGATAATTTACTCACCCTCAGGCCATCCAAGATGTATATGTCCTTCTTCATCAGAACAGGATTGAAGATTTTTAGGAAAGTATCCCAGGTTTTTAGCTTCATCCACTGCAAGTGAATGGACAACAATTTGTGACGGTCCAAAAAGCATATTTAGGCAGCATCAAAGTAATCCACATGAGTCCAGTCAATTTAGCGATGTCTTCTGAAGTGAATCTATACATTTGTGTGAAAAACAAATCACGAATTAAAATGTTTTTAACTTTAAATCGATGCTTCCGCCAGCTCTCTGTAGCTGTGATAGTTTCTGAGTCAGGAGACAGCAAACAGTCAATGTGAGTAGTTTTATTAATCTTTCAGCATCATACAACATTTTAACAAAAAGGGCACTTGGTGGCCAAAATACGCAAATGAGCCTTAATGCTCTCCCTCTCCTGCAGACAGACACATGACCACGTCCCCCATGCCACATACAACCACCGCCGACTCAGGCCAGGGCAACATCCAGCCCCCTCGGGTGATCCGCGCGTTAGTATCCTTCATGTGGTGGAGCCATTGCAGAGGAGCATGATCGGAACAGTGGCTGAAGGCCCACCCTAGCAGGTAGTAGTGGAGGGTAAGAACAGCCCACTTAATCACAAGACACTTCTCGATGGTACTGTACTTTCTCTTTTGAAGGAGAGCTTGCGACTAATAAACAGTACCGGTCATTCCTCCCCTCCCACCTCCTGCGAGAGCACCACCCCCAGCCCCCTGTCAGATGCATCTGTCTGCAAAATAAAGGGGAGAGAGGAGCATGTAAAGGCAGCCCCCCACAAAATACAGATTTTACCTTAGGGAAAGCCTGTTGGCACGACTCTATCCACTGGACCAGATCGGGCCCACTTTTTAGTAAGTTCAGTCAGTTGGCTGGTGACATCAGAATACTAGGCACAAACCTCCGGTAGTCAGCCCCAAAAACCTTACCTCCTTTTTGGTCTTAGGCTGCGATTGCTGTGGTTTTGTTAACCTGTTGTCATGTATTTATCTGTAATTCTCATTTTGCCCACTAGATGTCCCTAGTTCTCTGTTTTTGTGTCCTGTTTTCCCGCCATTTTTAATGTCATTGTTTTCACCTGTGTCTTGTTTGGTACTATGTATTTAAGTTACCTCAGTTCCCTTGTTTGTCACTTGGTTTTCGAATGTTCTAGCCACCAGTCCCTTGTGTTGCTCTCTTAGCCTGCCCTGCAACTACGAGTTGTGAGTTCTAATTTTTTTCCCTTGCTGGACTTAATGAGTGTTTTGGGATGTTTCCTTTTCAAGTTTTCTTCATTGGATTCAGAAGATTTGTATTCAAAATGTTTTCCTTTGTGCCAATTTGACTCATCTTACTCAGTTGGACTCATCTTACTGTGGATGCACTTGCCTGTGACACAAGTGGAACCCCAGATACCTAACTTCCACCTTCCCAATTGTGCACTTCTTAGGGTTGGCCATGAGTCCCACCTGTCGCAGCGATCTCAGGACATCCATCATCTGAGGGCTATGCCACCACCAGTCATTACTATAAATGATAATATAGTCTAGATATGGGGCAGAATATGCCGTGTGTGGACTGAGAATATTGTCCATGAGGCGCTGAAACGTGGCCAGGGCTCTGAACAAACCGAACGGAAGCGTCACGAATTGTGTAATCCGAACGGTGTGAAAAAGTCAGTTTTTCCTCAGGATATTGGAGTTAAAGGTATCTGCCAATAACCCTTTGTTAAGCCCAGCATCCAGTAAAACTTTTCAATATGCGACATTGGATAAGCATCAAATTTGGACGCTGCGTTCACTTTCCGGTAACCAACACAGTAACGGACTGAGCCATCGCTCTTCAGTGCCAGAACTACCGGGCTGGCCCAATCGCTGAGCGATTCTTGTGTTATGCGCATGTCAAGTATTTTCTCTAATTCTTCCTGAACAACCTTTTTCTTGTGTTCAGGAAGACGATAGGGGCAGCTATGAACAGGGTGGGTGGTCTCAATAAGGTGCTTTACAAGGATCGTGCGACCAGGAAGGGGTGAAACACGTCCGCGAATTCTGCTTGCAACTGGCCGACGGTGAGATGTGGTCTTCACAAGGGACCGGGGTGAATGAATTTGGTTTGGGAGTTACCTCCGGCCCGAGCTCAACCCTCTCTACAACTACCATGGTGGTACCAAGTCTACAGGTACCACCTCCCTCCATGGTTTGCGGAGACTGAGATGTTAAATTTGACATACCATTCCGCTATCTGTTCACCTAACCTCGTAATGAAGATCTCCAACTCGTCGTGTGACATCAAAGGGTCCTTGCCACTTGGTGAGTAATTTGGAGCTCGAAGTGGGCAGCAATTCAAGCACTTTATCTCCCTTTGCAAATGTGTGTACTCCCGTGTTACCTGCCCCAAAGACTTTTGCTCAGAGGTCAAGAATGTATTGAATTTGGTTTTTGCTATTCGAAGGTCCTTCCTCCCAAGCTTCCCATATGACTTTGAGAAATCCTCGTGGCCGACGCCTATACAGTAGCTCGTGTGGGAAAAACCCTGTGGAGGCTTGTGGGACCTCTCGTACTGCAAACAACATGGATTTGAGTCACTTATCCCAACTTGTAGCATCTTTGTGTACGAACTTACAAATCATACAGTACTGTGCAAAATTTTTGGCACTTAAGATGTTTCACAAAAACATTTGTTTTAAGATGGTTATTTATATCTTCAGCTTTAGTGTGTCAATTGGAAAAATAAATGTTATACTCACAAACATTACTTTTGCAAATAGAAAAGATTAGAATAGAAGAACATGGCATTGCTCCCACAGAGCCCCCCACTGAACATAAAGTCAGTCTGGGATTACATGAACAGACAGAAGCAAATGAGATGTGGTAAATTGTCCAAGAATCTTGGTACATCCTATCTGCCAACAGCCAAGAAAAAATGTGTTCAAGTGTAATTAGGAGAATTGGGGCTGTTTTAAAGACAAAGGTGGGCACACCAAATATTGATATAGCGTTTTTATGTTTACTGGACTTTGTATGATGTTAATTGATAAATGAAAACTATTTATGGCATTATTTTTGAAGACATCCTAACTAAGCAACATTTTTCTTTAGTGCCTAAAACATCTGG
This sequence comes from Xyrauchen texanus, assembly GCF_025860055.1. Classification (NCBI taxonomy): domain Eukaryota; kingdom Metazoa; phylum Chordata; class Actinopteri; order Cypriniformes; family Catostomidae; genus Xyrauchen; species Xyrauchen texanus. The sequence goes on along the minus strand of NC_068280.1, from coordinate 26,006,506 downwards.
TTACTGTTTTAACCTCCGTTCCCCGGGGGAGGGAACGAGACATTGTGTCGAAGGAAGTGACACAAGGGGTCTTCTCGGACACCGAATCGTACCTCTGAACCTGAGAAAAGGCCAATGTCAAGTTGGCAGACTGAATTTGCATGCCCCGCCCCGGACATACAGGTATAAAGGGAAGCGGGGCAGCGAATGCCAGTCAGGATTTTGCACTGAGTCAAAAATTAAGCATGGCCATTTACAGTGCTAGGTCTATTGCTGTGGCAGGAGGGACACAATGTCTCATTCCCTCCCTCAGGGAACAGAGGTTACAACAGTAACCAGATGTTCCACTTCTGTCACTCTCTCGATGTTGTGTCGAAGGAAGTGACACAAGGGGTCCATATAAAAATGCCACGCACTGACCGTGTTACATGACTGTCGAAACAGGTGCACAGCAGGCTATTGCATGTTAGAGGCACCTGTACTGAGTGCACGTTGCCCTCCCCAACGCCGGCATGCCGGGCGCTGAAGCGAGACCGGAGGTAAGGTAACTGTCCAGTCCGCGAATGTCCTATTCTTTCAGGAGGGGAAGACCCTGCGGAGGCCACACCCTGCCCAGTCCAGGGGGAGGAGATGTGTGGCAAATACATCACGAGGGTTTTGAAGCCAGACGTGGGATACGGCGCGGTGTTAGGTCCAGCCTAATGAAGGGGGTAACTCTACAAGCACAGGCCCGAGGCAGCGGGGCTGCCTGAGGGAAACGTGGGTCCGCCAAGAGGGGGACCATACCGCAGAAAATACATCACGGGGAGTTAGCCTGAAGAGGGAACTAGGCCCGTGGAGCCCGACCCCATTACAGAGCCCTGAGGCTCGTAGTGGGTCTAGCCGCAAGTTGCTCCACTGAATTCACAGGCCAGAAGGCTAGGGAGGAAAAACATCCAGGCAGCAACACCCAGTGGCTGACCTGGGAGAGAAGGTGCACTGGATCACTTTGGTGAAGGGCGCAAGGTGCAAGTGGAACACCCGGTCGGTTGTGCCGACGAGACCGACTCAACCCTTAGATTGTAAAATCTGGCAAAGGTATTGGGTGTTGCCCAGCCCGCTGCTCTGCAGATGTCTGCTAGGGAGGTGCCATGGCTCAGTGCCCACGAGGACGCCACACTTCTTGTAGAGCGTGCTCGGACCTGCAGGGGGACGGGCATGCCCTGGGTGTGATAGGCTAAGGCAATGATGTCAAAAACAGGGCTAGCCTCTGTTTGGAGATGGCATTCCCTTTCCGCCGTCCCCCAAAGCAGACAAAGAGCTGCTCAGAAAATCTAGAGCTCTGCGTGTGGTCTACATAGGCACGCAAAGCATGCACCAGACACAGCAACGAAAGGGCTGGGTCTGCCTCCTCCAGAGGCAGCGCTTGCAGGTTCATGACCTGGCCCCTGAAAGGGGTCGTAGGAACCTTGGGCACATAGCCCGGTCAGGGTCTCAGGATAACATGAGAAAGGGCAGTGGGAGTTGTCTTGGGAGGCAAAGAGGTCTACCTGTGCCTTGCCGAATCGGTCCCAAATGAGCTAGACCACCTGGGGGTGGAGCCCCCACTCTCCGCTGGGCAAAACCTGCCTCTACATCACGTCCACCGCCATGTTGCGGTTGCCAGGATTGAGTGGTGAGCAGCGACTTGAGTCGTGGCTGACTCCAAAGGAGGAGATGGCGGGCGAGTTGTGACATATGACGAGAGTGCATGCCGCCTTGACGATTTATGTACGCACTCCGGTGCTGTCTGAACGGATCAGAACATGCTTTCCTCGGATTAGTGGAAGAAACCTCTGTAGGGCAAGAATTACAGCCATAAACTCTAGGCAATTGATGTGCCAACGCTGCCGGGGTCCTTTCCAGGTGCCAGCGGCAGTGCGCCCATTGCACATGGTGCCCCAACCCTGTCGAGAGGCGTCTGTGGTTACCACAAGTCGTCTGGACACCTGCTGCAGGGGGACTGTGGCCCGCAGAAAGCAGAGGTCTGTCCAAGGGTTGAAAGTCTGACGGCAGGAGGGAGTGATTATCACACGATGTGTGCCGTGGCACCATGCCCATATTGGGACTTGAGTCTGTAGCCAGTGCTGTAGCTGTCTCATATGCATCAACCCGCGGCTGAGGATGCCATATGCCCCAGGAGCCTCTGGAATTGTTTTAGAGGAACTGCTGTGCCGGGCTCGAAGCGAGCTAGGCACCTGAGCACTGACTGCGTGCACTCGTTGGTGAGCCGTGCTGTCATTGAGACTGAGTCTAACAACATGCTGAGAAAAGAGATGCTCTGAACCGGGTAGAGCTTGCTCTTTTCCCAGTTGACCTGAAGCCCTAGACGGCTGAGGTGCCTTTGCACCTGGTCCCTGTGAGCGCATAGTAACTCTCAAGAGTGGGCCAGGATCAGCCAGTCGTCGAGGTTATTGAGTATGCGGATGCCCACTTCCATTAGGGGGGCAAGAGCGGTCTCTGCGACCTTCGTGAAGGTGCGAGGGGACAGGGACAGGCCAAAGAGGAGGACCTTGTACTGATACGCCTGGCTGTCGAACGCGAACCGTAAGAAGGGTCGGTGTCACGGCAAAATGGAGACGTGGAAGTACGCGTCCTTCAGGTCTACCGCCGCGAACCAATCTAGCTGTCGAACGAAGGTGAGAATCTGTTTCTGCGTGAGTTTGTGCAGGGCCCGGTTGAGAACTCGCAAGTCCAAGATTGGTCGCAACCCACCGCTTCTCTTGGGTACGATGAAGTAAGGGCTGTAGAAACCCTTCTTCATCTCGGCTGGAGGGACGGGCTCTATCGCGTCCTTGAGGAGCAGGGTGGAAATCTCTGCTCGTAAGGCACTGGCTTGTTGGCTGCGCATTAGAGTGGAGCGAATACCGCTGAAACGAGGCAGGAGCCGGGCGAACTGAATTGCGTAGCTGAGTCGGATGGTCCTGGCCAACCAGCGCGACGGATTGGGAAGTGATCATGTTATTGTGTGAAGTGCCAAAACTTAATTTATTATAGCCTAACTGTCACAATTAATTCAAAAGACATTAGTACAGATCATGAATGTAGGGTAATTACAAGTGCAGATATTAAATGTTTTCAGAGTGTCAAGTTTCCATCCACTTTTCACTCTGTATTGTTATCAACAGAGTAAAAATGTGTTAAAAAAAAGTTAGCGAAATTTGCCGTCTTCTGCCTGTTTCCATTCAAATGGCCTTTTGTCGATAAAAATGGTGTGCGTGATGACATCATGCCTAAAAAAACACTTTGTTGCACAAGTTTTGGTTTATCACAGAAGAAATCTGCCCTCAAGCCTTTTTCAAACAGAAATGTGTGTTTAACGCTAATGGTGTACCTTTTGCCTCTCAGATGTCCCTACTTTTTTTCTTCCGAAGTTTTGGTAAAATGGGGAGAGTATTGAGATAATTCACTGAAATTAGACAGTTTACTGTCATTGATCTAAATAATCAGAAGATGGAATTGCAAGTTACCCTTCTGATAGGACTGTAATATTTGTCCTGATGTTGCGCCTATCGCAGATTGCCACCGGTTCCGACCCGAAAGTGAATCATCATGGCCCTGTTCAAGCTGACAACCTGCACCAATAAGTGGGGGAAAACTTTTGGTCTTAGTATAAGTACCATCCACTGATGTGTATACGCCATGTGCACAACTAGTAAAGAAAAATTGTTGCAATGTAATATCAGGGTTAAAATATGATATATTCCTGGTATTCAATAGGCTAATTTGAACAATCATCTAATCTAAAGCATCACCATTACAACTGCATTATATCCCGCATATTTGTCCAGCAACTCAAATCAAATCAAAATCAAATCAAATCACTTTATTGTCACACTACCATGTACACAAGTGCAACAGTAGGTGAAATTCTTGTGTGCAGTTCCGAGCAACATAGCAGTCATGACAGTGACGAGACATATACCAATTACAATAAACAACATACTTACACAAAACAATTTACATATCAAATGTACACATACTTACACAAAACAATTTACAAATCAGATGTACACATACTTACACAACACAATAATTATATACAATGCAGAATATAGAACAGAATATACAATACAATACAATAAGTGGGAGTATATGAAATATATATGTGTATATATATATATATATAGCAGTTGTATTGAGGAGAATATGTTGACAGTCCAGTGTGAGATTATAGATTAATAAAGTGCAGTGCTAATTATTGATCCTGATAGATCAAGAGTTCAACAGTCTGATTGCTTGGGGAAAAACTTTTAACGACCAACTGAGCTGATTATCATCTAAAATTAATTTTTGTGTCATAATGAAATTAACATTTTCTGAAGAAACTCAGAAAATGCGATCCGAGGTAAAGAGGGTTAGATTTAAAATATTAAAACGTTTTAAAAAGTTCAAAAGCTCATTTTCTGAAAATGAACTCGGCATTGGACAAATAGTTCTGATAGTTTATAGTCTTGAAAAAAGTGTAGAATATTCTGAGAATGTCAATCAGCTGACTTTTTTCATCTATAGAATTGGGCTGTTAGTGTTCCAAAAAAGCACACTGATGTTTTTCTCCTAGTATTGTTCATTTATTTTTAATTTAAAACATCGTTGTACACAGAAATGAAAACTTTTTTTATTTTGGGCTAATTCCATGACTACCATTTATTATTTTGAATGGTGTGGAAAATAATCTTTAATAAATAAACCACAAAGAGTGGCCATTCATTTGTTCACTGTGCACTTGTCAATGTGCATGATATGAGATATTTGTGTTGGCACTCCTGGAAGTGTCATGTTTGCAGCATCGGATCTATATGCTGTTAAGGTCAATCCATAATAAAATACAATAAAAAGGATGTTTTCCGTGTCATCATGATTAACACAGGCTAACGATTGGGGCAAATTCTGTCATGTGACACCAAATTTTTGCTTTAATGCCAATTTTCTCTACCAAAGTGTTCCAAACCAGTTTTTCGTGACATTTGAAGTATCGACATAGAGTTTATGCACTAGAGTTAAAAGAAAAATATTATGTCGAAATCAGTTTAATTTTGATGCGCTAAAACTTTTTCTGAAAAAATCCTTGGATGGAAACGTAGTTAGTGAGTGTATGTTAGCAATGTCTGATAAATACGATTCATCTTCACATAATACAATGGCTTTAAACCACATAACATTAAGCAAATAATTCAAACCACACACCAACATCAGCATCAATTGCAAATTAATTACTAACCTTGTGTTGTGGATGGTATCATCTCAGACACCATCTTGTTTGCAAATTCGTCATTTTAGTTGTCTTCGCCCTCTTCCACACGCATTTCACATCAGTGTGGGACAAATTCTTGCAAGCTTACTGCTAACTTCTTACTCACCTTAACCTTGTAAAACCTCTTTATCATGGATGCCAGACTCTACCCTTGATTATACCACCTGGGAGGACAGCTCAACTAATAATAAAAAACTCTATTGGAGTTGAAAGAATTTAGACCATATTTAACCCTGAGGTTCTGCCATTGTTGTTTGCTTTTGGGATCTGAAGGAGCGGTTGGACCCGGAAATGGCTATTACATCACACGTGACTTCAGACTTAACAACCGGATACACCAGAGCACTTGTAAAATGCAGCATTTTATGACCAAATTCAAAATAATCAACGGGCATTATGGTCGATCACAGAAGAATTGCTATCTTTGTACTCGGTACAAAGTTCTTTCTTGTAAGTCAGTCCACAGTTGGCCAATTTTGGAACGCTCTCGGGAGGCTATTTCCAGTCATGCCCGTGCAGCTCCTATCTACTTGAATGGAGAAAGACCAAAATCTCAAAAATGATTGGTCAAGATTAGTGTGGAGCGGAGGGGGGCGGGGCCGGGTCGGAATATCGCGCGCCCGGTCCCCAATCGGCCTGATGAGGCGCGAGAGGGATAAAGGCAGCCGGTGATGATGGTTAGAGAGTGAGAGAATTATGGGCATGTCCGTCGTGTGTGTTTATGTTTGTGCTTTTGGTTTGAGTTTCATTAAATATTATTTATATTGACAAGCCGGTTCTCGCCTCCTCCTTGCCCATCCTTTAACTGTGTTACAAATGGCTTGAATCTTGATCTGATATTCACACCAAGCTAATGGCTTAAGAGCAAAAGTCATAGTACATGAGGCATCAGTGTATTACTCCCTGCTAATTCAGAATCTGGGGGACGGAGCTTTAACTTCTATCAAGAGATTATGGGAAAAAGATTAAAACTTGGTATTGGAGGAGGGAGTGTGGGCTAGGATTCTAAAAAACGTCAAGTCTGTATATAGAGATGCAAGGGTGCGCCTTATGCAATTCAAGATTGTACATAGATTCTATTGGACCCTCTCTAGATTGTAAAGGCTTGATCTTAAAGACACACCCAGCTGCTGGCGTTGCCAACCCATGTTTTTTGGTGGTATGTTAAGATCTAAGAATTTTGGTTGAAGGTTTAGTGTTTGTGACATATGTGTGACATATTGGGCACTCATATTTCATTTTGCCCAAGACTCTGTATTTTAGGCAATGGGGTGGTCATCAATATTGGGATTAACACATAAAAATGTGGGTCCTGTCCAGTTTTTTGATAGGCAGACAGATTGTTTTAAGGGGATGGAAGTCGGCTGGAACACGGAGTGGTGCGCGGAGATGGGGAAGGTGGCAGCTTTTGTGGAGGTGTCATGTTGAAGGCTGGGTATCTAGGATTCGTATATATATATATATATATATATATATATATACCACAGTTAGTTCCAGTCCTCGAATCTGATTGGACGAGAGACATTCCATGAGCACTGATTTTTGACAGCATCAGCACTCAGACGCTTCACTGTGTGTGTATCCCTCCGCTTGTGTTTGTACTGTTCTAAACTAAAGTGTAAGCGTAGTGAATATGTGTTAGGAGTTACTGTCTTTATTTTTGAAATTACATATGTTAGCCAGCAGGTGGTGGCAAAAGATCATTTTTGTGTGTAATATGAACCAGTTGGTGATGCAAAGTGAATCTGTTAATCATTGTTTACATAGAACAGCGCTCTGTGAGTTTAACCTCCACATTGGATACATACTGTATTAAAATGGGAGAAAGCTGACCTTCAAAAAGCTGTATGCATCTATGATTGGGTGTGGCAACAGGTGATCGCACATGCTCCATCTCTCTCTCTCTCTCTCTCTCTCTCTCTCTACACACACACACACACACACAGACAAAAACACACATCCATCTGTCTATCCTTGTTTATCCTATGACTTGTTAGAAACAACACAAGCCGTGATACTATTTCTGAAGTGAACATTTTGAATTACTAATGGAGGCTTGGATGCATTATTTGTTTTGAACCAGCAACGGCAGATTCTGATCTGTCGCGTAATAAAGTAGTTTTTTTCTAAATTTTTCCAAATTTTTTAAAATGTACTTGTTCATTGAACAGTTGTATATATAGCAATAACTCATTCGCAACCATGCTATATGGCCCTACATCAGCACTGCTGTACAATTACTTACAGCACTCGGCCGCAGTGCTGATGTAGGGCCATATCGCACTCTTGCTTGTGTGATATTGCTAAAGATTTTGGAGCTTGACAGTAAAAATAACAGAGTAATAAATACACCATTCACTTTTTTGTATGAAGTTGAGCTGCTTGGATATTTTGCAGAATTAGAAAATAACATGGGGTGGGAACGACAGATTAGTCAAATCAAGAAGTCATGAAGGGTGAGTAGCTCATGTCAAATTTTTCAAATTACAAATTACAACAAGCATACAATGTACTGTAAATAGATGATACTGCTTGGATATCTGTGATTTTGCAATGACTGGACAGTTATTCATAAACACTAACAACCTTGTGAACAAACACTCACACTGAATCTGCTCATGGACTACCAGGGCAAAGTGATCAGTTTCCAAAATCCGAGAAAGCATTCCCAAATGATCAGTAAGACAAATCTAAATTGGGCGTATGAGAGAAAGGTTAAAATGGACTTAAGAAAAGAAATTGAAACAGTTCAGTTTGAACTGCTTTTAGAGCACTTTGCTGAGTGTCAGAGGGCTTGACCTTCCTGCTAGCACAGAAGCAAGCATGTTTCCCAGAGTCACCATCCCAAGAATCTGCCTGCAGATTGAATCCAAAACTGCTTTCTTTAAAGGTGCTGTAAGTGATTTTTTTATTAAATGGCATGCAGAAAACATCCTTCATACCTATCAGATATCATTATAGGTGCCATGAAATATCACATATGTCTCTGTAACAGCCCTTGGCTCGATTAACATCAGCGAAAAAGTTGTCAGTGGGCCATGGTCTGATCGTTTGTTTAGCCAATCAGAAAACTTTCTGCCTGTCAATCATTGTGCGCATTCACAGGGCAGCCCATATATTATTTTATAATTGCAGGTACGGTGTCCTGCTTCTGCAAAATGCCCAGGGGAAGTGTTTGCTCCTGCGAAACACTCATCGGCTCTAATACAATGTCTCCAAGTGTGTCTGTGTCTGTGCATGTGTCTTCGGAGTGCTGGGTTTTGGAAAGAGTTGCATGGGAAATCAATGGCCAAGTTTGCCCACGTCCAAGTGGCAGTTCCAGAATGGCTAAAATCACTTACAGCACCCTTAACAATTTACAATGAAATAAAATCTAATTTTAATTAGGCCTGTCAATTAAACTATTTATTCGTTATTGATCAGATTTTTTTCATAGTTAACATGTTTCTGCATTCCAGTGTTGTATAAATTATCCAATTCTCAGACATAAGTAAAAGTAAAGATACCTTTATGGAAATTGACTTGAGTAAAAGTTAAAGTAACTCACAAGAAAAACACTTATGTAAAGGATTAAAGCAACTAATAAAAAACATACTTAATTATTCAAAATATAAGTTTAAGACATAAATAATGTTATAATTAATAATGTAATAATTATAGCCATGGCAAACTAGTTGAGTGGCAGTGCAGAAAGTAGGGCCCTTCCACAAAGCTATTAACAAAGTGTACTTTATGAAATATCATAATGGGGTTTCAATGATGTCACAAAAATGCATCTTTAGACCTTTTTCACGCTAGCACCATCTTTGATTTTTAATGGACATGACAACGAGGCTGTGAGGGATAGACTTACAGTTTCTTCAATGGCACGAATGGTATAAAGCTGTATAAAGCTCCTAGATCACATCTGATTTTCCACAACTCATGTTGTCTCAAGTTCTTACTATGCTGAATGTTCTTGGACAGATTTTAATAAAGGAAAATATCCTTTATTAAAATGTACTCATCATGCATACAACGGAGCACAAATGGCGAAACTATCAGGGGGACCCACCCCCAAACTTGAGTTGCTCTGATGGTAGGAAAAGTTCTTATTATGGAATTTATGTATGGTTGATAATTTAGTTATTTTTAACGCATTATTTTAAATAAAATAAATCACACTGAATTAACATGATAAATCGACAGCTTTTAGAATGATTATTTTATTATACATATTATAGTCAAAGTCCGATTTTTTCCGCTAATAGCATCCTTTTCTTTTGAAGTTTGCAGGCAGTGTTGAGCATGTAAACTCTGCATACCACTTGACATAGTAAACAAACCACAGCCCTTAGGATGACATCATTCTCTAAGCCACAGGTATTTAGTAAAAAGTGTAAAATGGCAGGCAAAACTGCTAAAAATACATAGATTTGCCCCTTGAAGGTCTCTGCGTTGTTCTGTCTTTTCTGAGCACTGAAGTAAAGCAATTATTGTTAATAATTTGCACTTTACAAATTCATCCCGTTATTAATTTTATCTGACTCCAATTTTATATTAATCTGACTCCAATTTTAAGTTGACCTCTGATTTAGATTAAAGCTCTAAATTCTTTCTGATTATTCTTTTATTTTAATCATTTAAGTTATTGATTACTCTGAATCCTCTTCTATTCATTTACCTTTTGATCAGTTTCTAATGAGATTCAAACTGATAGTCTTTAAGTGGCTTCCTCCTACATTAAAGCTTCAGTTATGATAGAAATGATTCTTAAAATGGGATTCTCCTGCTCGGTTCCTCCAGAGCGGTTTCTCCTATTTTAAAGACCCAGTATTGATATAAATGATTTCAGAGGAATACAGAATAAATCAAAAAGTAACAATTTATTTGCCAGGTAGGATTTAAAACACAAGTTAAAGAAGCAAGTCAAAGAACATACCTGGCAGTTGAGAAAAGTACATGTAATTGCAAAGCATGGGAAATCTGAATGCAGATTCCTATTATTACAGTTACACACATTGAGGTGTGGGATCATCTGACTACAGAGAACCTTGAGCTCTGGGCCAGCCTTCCTTAAATATCCAGACAGAATACACATTGTGTACCAAATGGTATTATCCTTTGTTCAATGAGAATTTGGGGGTGAAAGGGTTCTTGGCTTCCTGGTGTTAAACCTTCAAGGAGGGGGATAGGCCTCCAGAATTATTCAGTATTTGGCATAGACCTTATAACTTTGTTGTCATTAAGTTTTATAAAGCTGGGGACAAAACACTATACCAGACGCACCGAGACATTTTAAATGATACCAAACATGTTACAAAAGTTACATTATTTGTATACATCAGATATGGTACATACAGATCTTAGGTGAGTTTGGGGTGATTCTGGGCTTAAAGGGAATGGATGAGGAGGAGGAGAGGGGAGAGAATGGGACAGATGTGGAAGGGCGACAATGAGGTGTGATTTTTCAGTCTTCGCTCAGTGGGGTGTGGTGCCTCAGGAAGCATTTGCTATTTGCCTTTGAATGCAAACACATTGGCACCCCGCCTTACAAAAGCAATCACTATCACTGTGCCGGATGCATTTTACATTTGCAGCAGTGTTATTTTTTGTGTGCATTCATAAAAGTAATGAAAAGTTCTGGAGAAATGTATTGGAGTAAAAGTATTTTCACTTCAAAATGTAGAAGTAAAAGTGAAAGTCAAAAGAAATATTTATACAACTGTAAGGTACATTAAAAAATGCACTTAAGCACTGTATGTATTTCTACACACAAATTATACACACAGCTCCAAGCCAACTAAATAACAGGCCTATGTTTAATTATTAGGTTTGGTAATTTGTATGAATGACACTAATGGCATCAATTCACTTCAGTGTTTATAACTCGTTTCACTACCACAAAAAACAACAGTTTCTATAGTTCTTCTCAAACAGAATCAAAAGCACAGCAAGCACAAACATGTGCAATAATTTGATAACAAAAACAACTTTTGTCAAACTTTATGGACCTAATCGTATATGTTTAAATTAGCTTCTGGCCTATGCATTAAGTCCTCCATTGGTATTTGTATTTATGTGAATGACTGTGTGTAACACAGTTCAATGGAAAGGAGGAGGAGATAACCAGCTTGATAATATAAATAATATTTTAATAATAAACTTAAACAAAAGACAAGCCTGTAACTCTCTCTCTCTCTGTTGCACTGCCATCTCCGGTCACCTTTATCCCTCTCGGGCTTCATCAGCCTAATAAGTGGCCGGGTGTGCATAATCACAACCCAGCCCCGACCTCCGCCCTGCCACACTGTGTTCTGCTCATGGGTGATAATTTACTTGTTGAGCTCCTATGATTATTACATTTCACCATACAAAGAGAGCAAATTACTTTACTTCTGTTGAATATTCGGTCTGGGTTTGATTTAAAAATAAATTATAAATAAAGAGTGTCTTTTTCCATTATTAACAAATAAATCGTTCCTTCTCTAGAAACTATGTGAGAAAATATGTGAGAAAGACACTCGTACTGCTCCAGTCAGTTGGAACCGAAGCTTGAGATCAGTTTTTAGAAATCACAGAATTAACAGAATTAAACACTTAAAAAATTTAAAATTGAATAAACATGTTAACTGTTTAACCTATTTCAAATAAAATTCGTTAACATGGCCTAATTTGATTTAAAACAGGTATCATCCATTTTAATCTTAGTAAATACTCAGAACTGAACCGATCTTCTGTATTTTTAAATATTGTGCAAGTATGACCCACCCAGCTTCATCTACGACAGGTGCCTGGTCAAAGCCCTTTTCTTTCAAGATCTTGATGGTTTTTTGGCAAGTGACTGTGGGCAGAACAGAAAGGGGTGCTGAGAGTTTCAGGCTTTGCAATCTCAGATTCCACCACCTGGAAAATTTCAATGAATAGATAAAGGAAGGAAAGAAACACAAAACAAGGAAAAAATGAGAGGGTGTTCAGGCTCTAAATTTTTTTAATAAAAAAAATAAGTAATCAACTTCATCTTTGTTGTCTAAATCCTAAGTAATAAAACTATCCTCTCCTCACCAGGGCTTAATGACTATCATGTCCTCTTCCCTCAGAAAGCCTTTCTGGAACATCCACTTATCACTCAAAAACTTGGACCTTGAAAAGGTAAAATTTTAATCACAAATTAATAAACACCCATTGTTTCAGATTGAGCAAAGCCTTAGATAAAGTGCGTTTTCTCTGTGGAGTATAGCCAATGATTGGTGAGAATAAAAAGTAAATCATGTGCCTTTATCTCCCTGACTTCTCCTTACATGTAGTTGCGAATAGAGTCTGGCAGAATAACTACACAGCACTGCCCCTCTTTCAGCTCTTGGCAAACTTTACTGCAGCTGCCATGGCTTTGCCCGAGCTACCACCTGACAACAGAGACAGAGCATTACATGATAAACACTACAGTATAAACTTCCACAAATGCACTACAATAATGATATTACTTCTCATAAACATTGAGGCATAATTTAGCATGTGGTAAAATTCAAAGTCATGATTTAAACTCACTGAGCACTTTATTAGGAACACCTGTACACCTACTTACTCATGCAATCATCTAATCAGCCAATCATGTGGCACCAGTGCAATGCATAAAATCATACATATATGGGTCAGGAGCTTCAGTTAATGTTCATCAGAATGGGGAAAACATTTTCATCTCAGTGACTTTGCCCATGGTATGATTGTTGGTGCAAGCGGGCTGGTTTTAATATTTCTGTAACTGCTGATCTCCTGGGATTTTCATAAACAACAATCTGTAAAGCATTGCTAGTCAACATGTAGGCCGCGGGCCACACGCGTCCCCCAAGCAATCATTTGCGGCCTGCATTATGATATCATCATCAGAAATATATATATAAGCAGGCTATCAAATCTTTATGAATTGTAAGGTGACCATTTACATGAGGATTTACACTAGTTCTCTACATTGCTGAATCAAGTTGGAGAGGGAATTCGACTGCAAGAGGAATAATAAGAAAACAAAAATACAATAAGAGCATGGCTGATGTTATGAGAGCTATGGTCGGTCTGAGCGCGTTCATACACAGTACATGTGCGCTCACGTGCAGTCTGTCAATCAAACATGCATGCTCAAAATCTCACTTGAGTCACTCAACACAGTGCGAATCTGTTCAATCTCTTGAATAGCTCATCAGAAATACAGTATGTACTCGTCATGACAACAGTATTTACAGGAAAAATACAGGTCTGTTGCTCACTTCGACGTTGTGTCGAATGAAGCGACACTAGCCATACTAGGGGACTTCTTTGAAGGCCTCGGTTACCTCTGAACTTGAGAAAAGGCTAATGAGAAATTTGCAGACAGAATTTTCATGACCATCCCCCGGACATACGGGTACAAAAGGAGGGAATTATGCATCTGTCCATTCAAATTTCTTCTTTGGAGCCGAGCGGTTATGCGATCAGCGAGCTGAGATCACTTACTGTTCCACTCACCTCTGTAGAGCGTATGCTGTTGGATCTATGGCGCATATCAGTGGCTTTCTCCTTCTCTGCATGGCAGTGCAGCTCTGCCCCTGGGCGCTTCAACAGCACTGCTAAAAGATAGTATTTTCTATAAAAGGTTTTATTTTCTCTAAAAGAGCAATACACAGCTGGCATTGAATGTCCTTTTCAGGACTCATCTTTATAAAGATGCCCTTCCGCCCCTGTGTAGTTCCTGGATGCGGTCAAGGCACTCAAAGATCTGCACTTGGGTAGTCCTGACCCCGACGTGTTGCAGGAACTGCACTCTGCGCACCTGCGTACCTCGCCCTCTGGGCCACGAATGTCACAGTGCGTACACTCGGGCTGACCATGGCCTCCCTCATGGTCCAGGAGCGTCATCTATGGCTGAACTTGGTCGAGATGTGGGACGTGGACAAAGCCCGCTTCCTCAACACCCCCGTCTCTCAGTACGGTCTATTCGGTGACACTGTTGAGGACTTCACCCAGCAGTTTTCAGCAGTGAAGAAACAGACAGAGGCCATCTGTCTGATCATGCTCCGCAGCTGCACCCACGCAGGCTGTGCTCTGTCTGCTCCTCCAAGGGCATCCCCCTATGGCTTCCGAACGACAGGCAGCTCTGCCTCAACCTGGGACCAGCTCTCAGCCCCAGCGTCGAGCGCCCCAGCATCGAGCGCCCCGCAGGAAGCGCACGCCCCGTCTCCCGAACGTCCAAAAATCTTAGCCCACTCTCGAGAGTCACTGTGCGCCCACAGGGACCAGGTGCTCAGGCCCCTCAGCCGTCTAGGGCTTCAGGTCAACTGGGAAAAAAGCAAGCTCACCTCGGTTCAGAGCATCTCTTTTCTCAACATGGAGTTAGACTCAGTCTCAATGACAGCACGCCTCACCAACGAGCACTCTCAGTCTGTGCTGAAATGCCTCACCTTATTCAAGCCAGGCACAGCGGTTCCTCTAAAACAATTCCAGAGGCTCCTGCACCACTGGGGTTAATGCATATGAGACCGCTTCAGCACTGGCTCCAGACTCGAGTCCCAAAATGGGCATGGTGCCATGGCACGCACTGTGTGTTCATCACCCCCGCCTGCTGCCAGACTTTCAACCCCTGGACAGACCTCGGTTTTCTGCAGACAGGAGTCCCCATACAGCAGTGTCCCGACACATTCTGGTCATCACAAACACCTCCAAACAGAGTTGGAGCACGCATCCACCGGCTCCTGGGCGGGGCCCCGGCTGGGATGGCACATTAATTGCCTAGAGTTTCTGGCTGTAATTCTTGCCCTGAGTAGGTTTCTCCCGCTAATACAGGGCAAGAACATCTTGATTTGCTCAGACAGCACAGCTACGATAGCATACATAAATCGCCAAGGTGGCGTGCCTTCTCGTTATATGTCACAACTCGCCCGCCATCTCCTCCTTTGGAGCCAGCAATGACTCAAGTCGTTGCGCGCCACTCACATCCCGGGCAACCTCAACACGGCAGCGGACACGCTGTCACCACAAGGTATGCTCAGTGAGAGTGGAGGCTCCAGCCCCAGGAGGTCCAGCTGATTTGGGAGCGGTTCGGCAAAGCACAGATAGACCTGTTCGCTTCCCAAGAGACCTCCCATTGCCCGTTCCCTAGCGGGGGCTCCCCTCGGGACTCCCTAGCAGAGGCTCCCCTCAGGACAGATGCGCTGGCACACAGCCGGCCCTGGGGGCTGCCAAATATGCATTTCCCCCAGTGAGCCTACTTGCACGGGAGCTGTGCAAGGTCAGGGAGGATGAGGAACAAGTCACTCTGGGAGCCCCCTAATGGCCCACAGGGTCTTGGTTCTCAGATCTCACACTCCTCGCGACAGTCCTTCCCTGGCTAATTCCCTGGAGAAAGGACCTTCTTTCTCAGGGATAGCACCCTCTGGCATCCATGCCCAGATCTCTGGAACCTCCACGTCTGGCCCCTGGACGGGATGCGGAAGAACTAAGTGACCTACCACCTGCTGTCATAGACACAATCAACCAAGACAGAGCTCCCTCTACCAGGCAACTTTACACCCTAAAGTGGTGCTTGTTTGCAAATTGGTGTTCTTCCCGATCTGAAGACCCGCAGAGATGCACAGTTGGGTCAGTTCTCTCATTTCTGCAGGAGAGGCTGAAAGGGAGGATGTCCCCCTCCACCTTGAAGGTTTATGTAGCCACCATATCGACTCAGCATGATGCAGTGGGTGGTAAGTCCCTAGGGAAGCAAAATCTGATTATCAGGTTCCTTAGAAGTGCCTGGAGGTTGAACCCTCCCAGGCCATGCCTGTTCCCCTCATGGAATCTCTCCATTGTCCATTCAGGCCTTCAGAGACCCCACTTCGAGCCGCTAGAATCTGTCGAGCTCAAAGCCCTCTCCTTGTGCTCACTTCCATCAAGCGGTTTGGGGACCTGGAAGCATCAGCAACACCTGCCTGGAGTTTGGACCTGCAGACACCAAAGTCGTCCTAAAACTGCGACCGGACAACGTGCCCAAGGTTCCTACGACCCCTTCAGGGACCAAGTAGTGAACCTGCAAGTGCTGCCCCGGGAGGAGGCAGACCCAGCCTTTTCGTTGCTGTGCCCGGTACATGCTTTGCGTACCTACGTGGACCACACACAGAGCTTTAGATGTTCTGAGCAGCTCTTTGTCTGCTTTGGTGGACAGCAGAAAGGGAACGGTGTCTCCAAACAGAGGCTAGCCCACTGGGTCGTTGATGCCATTGCATTGGTCTATCACTATCTACACTAACATTTGTGTGTGATTCTGACGTCACTGGACTTCCTGTTGCTGACGGCATGCTGCATGAGTGTTTGTTTGTAGCCTGCTTAGGCTGCTTAGCATTGCTTATTCTTATTCTCAAACGTTCATCGTTATATTCATCTTTCATCGTTATATCCTTTGTCATTTTACCACGTTTCAGGTTTTTCCTCTTTTCTACTGTTTCATCTGTGTGTATTTTACCTGTTGCTGCTGGCATCTAGCTAGAGTCTGTGTTTGTAGCCTTCTAGTTTTTTAGTATTGCTTATATATATCTGTTTTCATCCTTAACATCTGCCATTTTTAAGCGCGCATCGGGTTTTCCCTCGTATTATTCTCTTATCGCGATTCAACTGCGCGCATATTCCACCAGCATCTGCATTGCATTTTTTCAGCATGCACCTGTTTTTTCTCCTCTGCGGTACACAGATTATTGTGATGATCTCAAAGCACCGTTTATCAAGAACAACCAACAACAACAAACAATTGTGTGAGGGATTCACATCAATCTCAAAACCTCGTTGCTCAGGAACAACCAACAACAAACAATTTGCGGTAAGTCATGGCATCCGCTCATGCTATTTCTTCCTGCATTGCATGTCACATGTTTACAATAGCCTCCTCCGTCAGCAGTGAGGGATTCACATGTGATAAATGTAAGGAATTAGTCTGGCTGATGGAGAATGCTAGTGGAGGTCAATGAGAAAGAGAAGCCGGTAGATACTGTTTTGGATGCGAGTAGTACAGAGAGCAACATACACACTTTGGTTCTGGCTGTAGAGCCCCTGCAGCAGGGCATTTGGGTAACGTCTCAGTGGCATACTCGCTCAGCAAAGAGACACCACTATCTCACTCCTGTTAGGGTTTCCAATTGATTCTCCCCACTCAGTGATACACCCACTGAGAATCATGTTGAAAGTGACCTTGTTATTGGCGATTCTATTGTAAGGAATGTGGAAATAAAGACTCCAGCCACTAATGTTAATTGCATATCGGGGGCCAGAGCGTCTGACACCAAATCAAATGTACAAGTGCTGGCTAATGCTAAACATAGATTTTCTAAAATTTTTATCTATGTCGGCACTAACAATGTCCGGCTTCGCCAGTCGGAGATCACTAAAGAGGTGTTCGAATTTGCAAAAATTATGTCAGAAACAGTAATAAGCTCTGGTCCCCTCCCTACTCCACGTGGTGATGAGGTTTATAATATATTAGTGTCACTGAATGGTTGGATGTCTGAGTGGTATCTGAAGAATAAAATAGGAATTATAGACAATTGGAAGAGTTTTTGGGGTAGACCTGACCTGCCAAAGAGAGATGGACTCCAACCCTCCAGGGAAGGTGCTGCTCTCCTCTCTAGTAATTTGGCTTATAATCTTACTAATGATAGTATTTGATTAACTGGGGCCCAGGTCAGGAAGCAGACAAGCTGGTTAATCCGAACTTCTGCTAGCTGCCTTGAGATGTCACACAGGTCACATAAACTACAACACATAGAAACTGTATCACCTAGATATCTCATAGAGACTATGTCTGGTCCCCAAACTACCAAACACATTACCCTCACTAAATCATTTAGAATTTTTTTTATTAAGGTCAAACTTGAACAAAAAAAAAAACAAGTAAAAAATACACATCATATAAAAATAGGGCTACTAAACATTAGATCTCTTTCTACCAAAGCACTAATTGTTAATTAAATGATTACAGATCATAGATTGGATGCACTCTGTTTGACTGAAACCTGGCTTAAACCGGATGAATATATTAGTTTAAATGAATCTTCTCCCCCAGGTTATTGTTATAAACATGAGCCTCGTCTGAAGGGTCGAGGAGGATGTGTTGCTAAAATTTAAAGTGAAGATTTTGGTATTACTCAGAGGACAGGATATAAATGTGTCTTTTGAACTAATAATGCTTAATGTGACACCGTCAGATATAAATAAAAAATATCTGTCATCTTTTGTCCTTGCTACAATGTATAGATCACCCAGGCCTTATTCAGATTTCCTTGGTGAATTTGCAAATTTTGTATAAGATCTTGTAGTTACTGTAGATAGCACTTTAATTGATAATGAAAATGATACATTGAGATTGGCATTTATCGATATTCTCAACTCTCTTGGAGTCAGACAAATTGTAACAGGACCAAATCATCGCCATAATCATACGCTAGATTTAATTCTGTCATATGGATTTGATGTTGATAATATAGAACTTTCTGCAGCAGAGCGATGATAGCTTGGATCATTACCTCGTCTCTTGTATGCTGCAATCAGCTAATGTTACTCAATCTACACCACGCTATCGTTCAGGTAGAACTATTCTTTTGACCACTAAAGATAGCTTCACTAATAATCTTCCAGATCTATTTCATACACTCAATAAACCCCAAAGCCCAGAAGAACATGATGAAATAACAAAAAATATAAATGCAGTCTTCTCTGGCACTCTTGATATTGTCGCCCCACTTCGATTAAAGAAAATTAAAGAAATAAGCCCTGCACCATGGTACAATGATCACACTCATGCTCTCAAGAGAGCAGCTCAGAAAATGGAGTGAATGTGGAAAAATACAAAATTAGAAGTATTTCGTGGTGCATGGAAGGATAGTGTCTGTAGCTACAGACAGGCACTTAAAGCTGCCAGGTCAGCATATTTTAGTAAATTCATAGAAAATAACCACAACAATGCTAGGTGTTTATTCAGTACTATGGCTAAATTGGTTAGGAATAAAGCCTCAACAGAACCAGATATTACGTTGCAGCACAATAGTAATGACTTCATGAATTTCTTTACAGATAAAATTTAAATAATCAGAAATAAAATTGGAATTATGCAATCATCTGTCATAGCACCCCAGAAAACAGTGTCTCATAATTTTCCTCACGTGCAACTTCAGTCCTTCTCTGTCATAGGTCATGAAGAGCTAACAAAACTTATCGAAACATCAAAAGCCACAACATGTTTGTTAAATCCTATAACAACTAAGCTCTTAAAAGAGGTATCTCCTGTAATTTCAGAACCTCTTCATAATATTATTAACTCCTCGCTAGTATTATGATTGCCAGGCATATTATTTTAAGGAGTTGGAAGTCAGTTGTTAGGGTTAAATATTGATTCTGTATATATATCTATTTACATATATAAATATATATATAATGTTTTGTTGTTCCTTTCTAATAGATGAATAAATAAAAATGTTAATCGCAAAAAAAAAAAAGAAGTGGAGATTGACTGAGAAGGGAGGATAATTAATAGTAAATAGGGAATTAAATATTGCTCTGTTTCTCACCACATTTATCATATTATGATTTAAAATGGTGAACATTGTACTAAAAATGACATTTTAATTTCTAAATTTCTTTTATCATGTCTCTCTTTTATTTTTTGGAATCAGATTCATGTAGTGTTTATCATTGATAAGTGATGTATTTTAAAAGTTGGTATACGGTGTTCATTATAATGGGGCATAGGTTTTGCAACTCAGTACTCAATACTCACTACTCACGAGTACTTTTAAATGAGCAACTCATTTGTACGTTTTTAGGACAGCTACTTTTAATCTACTCACACTACATTTTTTGGGAAGTAACAGTACTTTAACATGAGTATGATTTTTCAGTACTCTTTCCACCTCTGGGTATTACACCTAATGTTAAACAGACCCGGGACCTGCAGCAATAGAATGGGACCCGACCCAGAAACGACTGACAGTATAAAACATGGATCCGAACCCGTACGGGTCCCCGTCAGGTGTCGGGTCCTTGGGTTAAGGTGGACCAGTGAAGACCTCTAGGTGGAAGCACGAAAAATGGGCAAGCGTAAGGATCTGTGCAACTTTGATAAGGGCCAAATTGTGTTGCTTAGATAACTTTGTCAGAGCATCTCCAAAACGGCAGGTCTTGTGGGGTGTTCCCGGTATGCAGTGGTTAGTACCTACCAAAAGTGGTCCAAGAAAGGACAACCAGTGATCCGGCGAGAGGGTCATGGGCAACCAAGGCTCGTTGATTCGCCTTGTGAGCGAAGGCTAGACCGTCTCTTACAATAGCACAAAAGAGCACAAATTGCTGAAAAACTTAATGCTGGCTATGATAGAAAGGTGTCAGAATACACAGTGCATCTTAGCTTGCTGCGTATATGGCTGTGTACCAGTCAGACTCCCAGTAAAGACTTTTCAGCCGGGCACCTTTCAATGGCCCAAACAGGGCATTAAGTATCTGGACATTTTATTCCCAGTTAATTTTGTTAATTTTGACCCCTTAATAAAATGGTTTTCGAGCTATGTGGACAGGTGGGCTTCATTACATTTATCTATGATCGGGAAAGTTAATAAAATGTAGTAAATACAATTAATTGTATTAAAAATTGTTATTACTTGCTGCAGTCTCTCCCTATAGATGTCCCCCTCTTTCATTTTAAGCAATTTTATAGCATAGCGAAGTCCTTCATTTGGAGTGGTGTGCATCCCAAATTACATTTCAATAAGTTACATAGGCCGATTGACAAAGGTGGGCTAGGCCTAACCAAGATTTTATTTTATTATTATGCATACGGTCTCAGACATTTCGGTCATTGGTCGCTTCCACCTAAGAGAGCCCCTCCCTGGCTCTGTATAGAACAGGATGTTCTTGCCCCTATTTCACCATTGCAGAGCCTCTCTATCAAAGTAATCGGAGAGGTTAATTTACATCCCATTATCTCGCATTTGAACTCAGTATGGACAAAAGATCCATACTGTTTAATTCTGAAATTTTTTTAAATGTTGCCTCAAGCATATGGCTGAACCCCAAATTATGCATCAACAAGTCCCCTTTTTGCTGGTCATAATGGATTGGGAGGTGGGTTACTACACTCGGTGACCTATATGAGAGTGGAGTGTTGAGATCCTTTCAAAATTTGGTTAAACTTTTTGGGATTCCCAGATCTCAGTTCTATAAGTATTTACAGTTGTGCCACCTGCTCTAAACTGATTTTGGGAGTGATTTACACCCCCCTAAAGTGGCATATACTTAAGGAGTGGTGATTACTGCTTTTGGAAAAGTACATAAGGCATCAATGTATAACTCCCTGCTAATTCAGAGTCTGGGGGATGGAACTTCAGCTTCTTTTAAGAGATTATGGGAGACAGATCTTAACTTGGTATTGGAGGAGGTCTAGGATTCTAAAAAATGTAAAATCTGCATCTATAGATGCAAGGGTTCGCCTTATGCAATTTAAGATTTTTCATAGTCTATTGGACCCCCTCTAGATTGCTTAGGCTTGATATCAAAGACACACCCACCTGCTGGCGATGTCAATCAGAAGATGGAAACACAACCCATGTCTTTTGGGGATGTGTTAAAATTCAAGAGGTCTGGTTGAGGATTCATGTGCGAGGTTTTGGCCTCTCAAATTTTATTCTGCCCAATACTCTGTATCTTAGGAGATGGGGCAGTCATTCATTTGGAGAATAAACATGTGAAAAACTGGGTCCTAACTAGTATTATGATTGCCAGGCATATTATTTTAAGGAGTTGGAAGTCAGTTGTTAGGGTTAAATATTGATTCTGTATATATATCTATTTACATATATAAATATATATATAATGTTTTGTTGTTCCTTTCTAATAGATGAATAAATAAAAATGTTAATCGCAAAAAAAAAAAGAAGTGGAGATTGACTGAGAAGGGAGGATTTCCCTAATATTAATAGTAAATAGGGAATTAAATATTGCTCTGTTTCTCACCACATTTATCATATTATGATTTAAAATGGTGAACATTGTACTAAAAATGACATTTTAATTTCTAAATTTCTTTTATCATGTCTCTCTTTTATTTTTTGGAATCAGATTCATGTAGTGTTTATCATTGATAAGTGATGTATTTTAAAAGTTGGTATACGGTGTTCATTATAATGGGGCATAGGTTTTGCAACTCAGTACTCAATACTCACTACTCACGAGTACTTTTAAATGAGCAACTCATTTGTACGTTTTTAGGACAGCTACTTTTAATCTACTCGCACTACATTTTTTGGGAAGTAACAGTACTTTAACATGAGTATGATTTTTCAGTACTCTTTCCACCCCTGGGTATTACACCTAATGTTAAACAGACCCGGGACCCGCAGCAATAGAATGGGACCCGACCCAGAAACGACTGACAGTATAAAACATGGATCCGAACCCGTACGGGTCCCCGTCAGGTGTCGGGTCCTTGGGTTAAGGTGGACCAGTGAAGACCTCTAGGTGGAAGCACGAAAAATGGGCAAGCGTAAGGATCTGTGCAACTTTGACAAGGGCCAAATTGTGTTGCTTAGATAACTTTGTCAGAGCATCTCCAAAACGGCAGGTCTTGTGAGGTGTTCCCGGTATGCAGTGGTTAGTACCTACCAAAAGTGGTCCAAGAAAGGACAACCAGTGATCCGGCGAGAGGGTCATGGGCAACCAAGGCTCATTGATTCGCCTTGTGAGCGAAGGCTAGACCGTCTCTTACAATAGCACAAAAGAGCACAAATTGCTGAAAAACTTAATGCTGGCTATGATAGAAAGGTGTCAGAATACACAGTGCATCTTAGCTTGCTGCGTATATGGCTGTGTACCAGTCAGACTGCCCATGCTGACCCTTGTCCACCACCAGAAGTGCCTACAATGGGCACGTGAGTATTAGAACTGGACCATGGAGCAATGGAAGAAGGTGGCCTGGTCTGATGAATCACATTTTCTTTTAGATCATGAGGATGGCCGGGTGTGTGTGCATCATTTACCTGGGGAAGAAATGGCAGCAGGATGCACTATGGGAAGAAGTCAGGCCAGCGGAGAATGTGTAATGCTCTGGGCAATGTTCTGCTGGGAAAAATTGGGTCCTGGCATTCATGTGGATGTTACTTTGACACATACCACCAACCTGTTAAAGGTATTCCCTGATGGTAGTGGCCTCTTTCAGCAGGATAATGTGCCCTGCCAAACTGCAAAAAGTGTTCAGGAATGGTTAAGGAACATGACAAAGAGTTCAAGGTGTTGACTTAGCCTCCAAATTCCCCACATCTTAATCCGATTGAGCATCTTCAAGACACCTTCAGAGGTCTTGTGGAGTCCATGCCTCAACAGTTCCGAGCTGTTTTGACAGCACATGGGGGACCTACATGATATTAGGCAGGTTATTTTAATGCTGTGGCTGATCGGTGTATACAGTGTGTGTGTGTGTGTGTGTGTGTGTGTGTGTGTGTGTGTGTGTAGTGCTCAATCGATGAAACATTTTAATCAAATTAATTACATGGTGTCCCGATTAATTAATCGCGATTAATAGCATATACATATATTTGCTGAGAAAGCCCCTCATATAACAATAATGCAATATATAATGATGAAATAATGATACATAGTTATCTTTAAATATTAAAAAATATATATATATATATATATATATATATATATATATATATAAATATTCAGATAATTAAAATGCATTACAGTCTTGTGGCAGAAGAGTTCATTATTAATAAGACAATACAAAAAGCGGCTTTAGAATGCAATGTATTGTTTACTACCGTATTATTGAACATAAGCCAATCATTGGCATACAGTTCACAGCAATCCATTTCACAAGTGAATTTGTCAATCAGTTCGAGATTTATTATGAGGGCTTGTTTAAAGGCCCGTCAATGAACAGCTGCTTCAGACATGCTTGTGTAGCATCTTGGATGCGTTGCATCATAAATATAACATTTTTAGGTCACTGTGTCAAGTTAAATATCGTTTAATACTTAGAACACATCTTGAGATCCCTGAGAAATGCAAGCTTGTAGTACCACCTGTTTACTCCAGAGGGCAGTAAGTGAAATTTCAGCTGTGTGAGCAACACACAGT
Source organism: Xyrauchen texanus (assembly GCF_025860055.1). Lineage (NCBI taxonomy): Eukaryota > Metazoa > Chordata > Actinopteri > Cypriniformes > Catostomidae > Xyrauchen > Xyrauchen texanus. The sequence goes on along the minus strand of NC_068280.1, from coordinate 25,982,160 downwards.
TTATTACAGTGAACAAAACATTAACAACCCATCAGCGGACACACGACACAAACGTGCATTACATTCTTGCGTTCAAAACACTTGAAGGAGCGCAAATGCGAACTAAGGGATCTCAAGATGTGTTTAAAGATTGAGTATTAAACTATATTTAACTTGACACAGTGACCTAAACATTTTACTTTTATGACGCAACACACCCGAGTCGCGACACAAGCATGTCTGACGCAGGTCGTATGGTCTTTACCTCACAAATATTTAGTTACCAACAAGGTTAAGGAGGTGTCTTTTAAACTGTTACACCGTTTTTACCCAGTCAATCTTTATTTAAGAAACATGCTCCCTGAAATAGATCCACTTTTCTCCTTCTGTAAATCTGTAGATGAATCTGCCCCTCATCTTTTTTGGGAATGTGTCCACGCTGTAGTATTTTGGAGAAAATTTTGTTTGTTTGTACGTACATCTATTTTAACTAGTTTTTCTTTGCTTTATAAAGATGTTTTATTTGGTTTTCACAGTTTTGATAACTTAAGTTAATATTTTCTGATTAATCTGTTTATTTTTCTTGCCAAGTTTTTTTAAACATAAGTGTAAATTTATGTCTATAAAAGCCCCTATTTGCACATTTTTTAAAATACTTTATTTAAATACTCTTTGTACCTCCAACAACTCCAAAGCATTGAAAACCATTGCACTATGTAATGAATATAATATTTTGTCATTATTGTAAAATATATCTGTATTATTGTGTACTATGTATACCTTTGGCTTGTTTCTAAAAAAAAAAAAGTCTGACGCAGGTGTACATTGACGGGTCCTTAAACAAGCCCTCATAATAAATCTCCAACTGATTGACAAATTCACTTGTGAAATGATTGCTGTGAACTGTATGCCAATGATTGACTTATGATCAATAATATGGTAGTAATCAATACATTGTTTTCTAAAGCTGCTTTTTGTATGGTCTTATCAATGATTAACTCTTCTGCCACAGGAATGTATTGCATTTTAATTATCTGAATATTTTTTATTTTTATGTATTAATATTTAAAGATAACTACGTATAATTATTTCATCATTGTATATTGAATTATTGTTATATGAGGGGCTTTCTCAGAAAATATTTGTTTATGCTATTAATCACGATTAATTAATCGGGACACCATGTAGTTAATTTGATTAAAAATTGTAATCGATTGACAGCCCTAATATATGTATGTATATATATATAGATAGATAGATAGAATAATAGATATACCCCACAGCGCTTTGGGGTATGGTGTTCCTAATAATCCTTTAGGTGAGTGTATATATATACATAAATGATGAACTGATGGTGCATGTTTTTAGTTGTTTCCACTTATGACAACTGTAGTTCTAAATCGAACTAGCCGAAAAAGTGCTCGCGGACTCACAAGAAATAGTAGACTAATAGTATCCGGGCAGTTTTGAAACACAAATTTCAACATACTATGATTTGGGACACCCTAATTCTAATCTCGGATACTATTTAGGTCGGTTACTGCAGGTCGTGTAGTAGGCTATGCAAGTGGCTAAAGGGAACCCCATGTGATTGTATGGTTTGAAGATATTTCAGCAGTTATGAGCCTGTTCCTTTCTCTGGTATGTGGAGTAAATGAAGGAATTTTATGTAACCCATTAATAACCAGTAAATGTATTAACATGTTAAACACATATATAATTTGACATTTTTTATATTTAACCAATAACTCTACATTTACAAATATATAAATTATATTTATGAAATGATAACATACATGTATAATTTATCCCTTGTGACAACAAATTGCTGATCGAATATTGCAAGTCCATTACGTCTTAACACGATGATAAAACACATTTACCTTATTTATAACTGCGCCGAACATCCACTATAGACAGCTGTGCAAAAGCATCTCATATGATAGTGAACACAGCACCACCTGTCCCGTCATTTTAAGTGACCTGGCCTGGGAATCGGCCATGTGTGTGTGTGTGTGAAATCTTATTGCCTGGAATGAGGCCGTCTGTCGTTCCCCCGAACATTTCATAATAATAAACACAGCCTGAGTATAACTTTATACATATTACACAACATATGTATTTTCCCTCGTGTGTGTGATCAATAAAAATATAATTCCTCAAGTGACCAAAAAAAAAAATCGAAATTGTCATTTTTAAATCCAAATGAAACAGAAATGCTGCAGCAATCATGTTTACACAATGCCTAGAAATAAACACAAAGCCACAAAATTTACATTTTTGTCAGTAGCTGAGACACTTCCAACTTGTACGGATTACAATCTAATAAAGAGACAGGGGTAACATAGAAGCACAAACATTTCTTTTCTAGATATAATTGTTTGAGACATAGCTGTGAGCTGTGTTCTTTACCAATACCCTAAAGACAAAGGTAATTTGTGGTTTTGATGTTGTACTATTGCAGCAAATCCTTTTAACTTTCTTTGAACGGATATCCCAGTCTATGGGCAAGAACATAACCAATGAAAAATAACATATGTATGACATTCCCCTAGAAAACACCGATTAATAACCTGGCTTTAATAATCACAGCCATGTTAATTAGTTGGCCCATTCATGGCACAGACACAGATCATTTATAAAACTTTTATTAAGAAACAAAAACCTTCTAATTGTGCACATAAAAAAAGTAAAAGGAACACAAGAGGGAAAAACTTTTTTCATCCAGTTATAAGATGGCATCAGATGTTTCACAAAAATGCTATTCAATGGTTGATGATGCCAAACAATAAAACATAAAGGGATCAAAAATGTGTGTTGGCTTAAAATCTTCCAGAACGTTCCCGGTCTCTTGATCTCCTCTTCTCACGATCACGACCTCCACGGTTACGATCCTGTGAACGAGAGCGTCTCTCACGAGACCTTGAACGAGAACGATTTCTGAAGAATAGAAAAAAAAAAAAAAAAAAAAGCCAAAAATCCAATGAAAGATACAGGACTGGCTTGCATTTAGGTTCTTTATAGACATAGGTTTCAGCTGACAGTAAAAAAAGGATTTTAAAGATGACCAAAAAGATACATTTTAAAGCAATAGTTCACCCCAAAATTTAAATTCTCATAATTTACTCACTTTCATGTCATCCCAGATGTGTATAACCATCTTCTGCTGAACACAAAGATTTTTTGAATATTTTAGCTCCGTAGGTGCAAACAATACAAACGTATTGTGGCCAGAACTTTAAAGGTCCAAAAAGCACAAAGGCATAATAAAAGTAATCATATCACTACAGTGGTTAAAGCAATGTCTTCAGAAGTGATATTATAGGTGTGGGTGGGAAACAGATTAATATTGAAGTCCTTTTTACTATCAATTCTCCACCCAGACCAGTAGATGGCGATATGCACAAAGAATGTGAATTGCCAAAAACAAAAGCAGAATGTGAAAGCAAAAAAAAATAGATTTATTTCTCACCCACATTTATCGTAGTTTCTGAAGACATGGATTAAACCACTGGAATCGTACGGATTACCTTTATGCTACCTTTGTGCTTTATGCATTGTAAAGACATACAGAGCTGAAACATTCTTCTAATAATCTTTGTGTTCTGCAGAAGATAGATATACACATCTGGGATGACATGAAATTGAGTAAATGATGAGAGAATTTTTATTTTTGGGTGAACTATTCCTTTAAGGTAGGTTTAATACCTCTTCCTTCGACGGCCATACAGCTCTCTCCTTAATTCTCGAGAAATGGGCTTCAAGTGCATGAAATTACAGAAGCCGCCTCTAGTGCACTCCCTGTGGTGAGACAAGGTACAACACCGCAATTAATCTGTACCCAAGGTGTTGTATTGCATTATTATGTTAAAATGACCTTGTTTCTCAACAATAAATTAAAGAGGCAAGGGAATAAAAAGTGACAGAAAGCATGAGACACTGACCCCATTTCATACTGCCTGCAACAGGCTTCTCTGAAGTCTGTAACAGGGGAGAGCTCTGCATGTATTGCCTGGCCATTAAACCAGCGATTATTCAAATCCAATACAGCCTTCTCAGCATCCTCTTCCCGCCGAAACTTTTACAAATTACATAAATTAAAATATTCAACATTTACAAACTTGACTGATTAATTACAGCATAATCTGAATGCTAGCTGTTAGAGTTCAACTGTCTAAAACACTGGAAATATTTTTTTTCATTAAGTGGTTGTTTTTAAAGGAGTCACGAGTAAGTTTGTTTACATATCGCTGGCTCACCTCTTCGCTGAGGTATTGGACTTATACTGACACCTATTGGCATGCATGCATGAGGTTTATTAACTGCTGCAGAGTAAGCGGCCAGTGTGCCCTAAGCTCTTGTATTATTAGGGATGCACCAACTAAAGGCTGATAATGTTAAGTATATTTTGTCATTAGATCATGGTTTTACTTAGGAATTATGCTTTAAAAATGTACATGTACTTTTTTTACTGTTCTAACAATAAATAGTTTCCATTGAACATGGATTGGATCTGAAGAACATATGAAAGGCCAACATTTTAAAGAGAGCCACAATGAAAGATAAAAATATCTTTTTTTAAATAACTACATATGATAACATGATATCTGATGTCTCTGAAGTCAAAGTCTACTAGTTTCAAAGCTACAATAAAAATAAAGAAAAGCGCAGACGAAAGGCAAGAACAAGTACTGTGAGAACTGGACACATAGACAAACTGCTGTCAACTGTTGGCTTGTTCAATGATATGAGAATAAAACAAACAGTATATTGACTTCTTAAGCCACTTTTTGTCTAATCAATTGGTCACAATAATGAAATTCATTTCAAAATGAATTTCAATTTGTTTTATATATTTTATTTATAAATATTTGAATTATTATGCACTCTCTTTATTTGGGGGCCTTTAAGCAAATAATGATGTATGCCATTAATCTGCTAATTAATTAGCATGTCATGTAATTTATTTGATAAATTGTAATCAGTTGACAGCCCTAATTATTATACATCCTCAAACTCGTCTTCTACCCTTACCTTCACATAAACATTTCCAACTAGATGATCACCAAGGTTATCACACACATTCATCTCTTCGACCTCTCCATATTTCTCCTCCATTTCCGCAAAGACTTCCTGTTGATATCATAAACCGTATATATAAATTGAGTAACAACCACCTTATTTAACAAATTCTCTTTGCACAGTTTGTAAGGAAATATGAATAACCACAACAGTAAGCTGATATTTCTAAAGCAACATGAATAAAAACACCATATAAAACAACATGGCTTTTAGATGCTCTGTGCAAATATTGGCCTTGTCCTTATACGACACATTAAAGAAATGCTGTATGTGTTAATTTGTGCCATTTAGTGCACGAAAGCCATGTAGACATTGTACACACTATATTTGAAGACTTTTTTTTTAACCTTTGGACAGAACGATAGAGGCAAGATGGTCATTCAGCCATGATGAGAACTCACCTCAAAAAACTCGTCATAATGCTCTTGCATTTCCACGTCACTAACAGCACCTAGTAACAATTTGGAAGCACAATTATATCTCAGCAAGGTGTAGTAGAGTGCAGTAAACATATTTTTAAATGGCCACTATGATATGCAAATAAATAAAATAGGAAGGAAAAAAAAAATTCTAGATTAACTGGCTAACGATAAAGCTGTTGGATAATATTAAAACAAAAATAAAATGGGTAATCAAAAAATAAAATATCAACAATTTATAATCGTAAATATATTTACATTTTATAGTATAGAGTACAAACAACTCCACATCAGGACAATCTGGCAGACACACAGTAAACCATACATATACATTGCATCCGGATATTATTCACAGCGCTTCTTTTTCCACATTTTGTTATGTTACAGCCTTATTCCATAATACATTTCCTCAAAATTCAACAAACAATACCCCATAATGACAACTTGAAAGAAGTTTGTTTGAAAACTTTGCAAATTTATAAAAATAAAACTCACATGTGCATAAGTATTCACAGCCTTTGCCATGACACTCAAAATTGAGCTCAGGTGCATCCTGTTTCCACTGATCATCCTTGATGTTTCCACAACTTGATTGGTGTCCACCTGTGGTAAATTCAGTTGATTGGACATGATTTGGAAAGGCACACACCTGTCTATATAAAGGTCCCACAGTTAACAGTGCATGTCAGAGCACAAACCAAGCCATGAAGTCCAAGGAATTGTCTGATCTGGGGAAGGGTACAGGCAAATTCTGCAGCATTGAAGGTCCCAATGAGCACAGTGGCCTCCATCATACGTAAATGGAATATTGGAACCACCGGGACTCTTCCTAGAGCTGGCCACCCGGCCAAACTGAGCAATCAGTGGAGAAGGGCCTTAGTCAGGGAGGTGACCAAGAACCTGACAGAGCTCCAGCATTTCTCTGTGGAGAGAGGAGAACCTTCCAGAAGTACAACCATCTCTGCAGCACTCCACCAATCAGGCCTGTATGGTAGAGTGGCCAGACGGAAGCTACTCAGTAAAAGGCACATGACAGCCCACCTGGAGTATGCCAAAAGGCGCCTGAAGGACTCTGACCATGAGAAACAAAATTCTCTGGTCTGATGTAACAAAGATTGATCTCTTTGGCCTGAAAGGCAAGTGTCATGTCTGGAAGAAACCAGGCACCACTCATCACCTGGCCAATACCATCCCTAAAGTGAAGCATGGTGGTGGCACCATCATGCTGTGGGGATGTTTTTCAGCAGGTACTAGGAGACTAGTCAGGATCGAGGGAATGATGAATGCAGCAATGTACAGAGACCTCCTTGATGAAAACCTGCTCCAGAGCGCTCTGGACCTCAGACTGGGGTGAAGGTTCGTCTTCCAACAGGACAACGACCCCGAGCACACAGCCAAGATAACAAAGGAGTGGCTACGGGACAACTCTGTGAATGTCCTTGAGTGGCCCAGACAGAGCCCAGACTTGAACCCGATTGAACATCTCTGGAGAGATCTGAAAATGGCTGTGCACCGACGCTCCCCATCCAACCTGATGGAGCTTGAGAGGTCCTGCAAAGAAGAATGGGAGAAACTGCCACAAAAAAGGTGTGCCAAGCTTGTAGCATCATACAAAAAGACTTGAGGCTGTAATTGGTGCCAAAGGTGCTTCAACAAAGTATTGAGCAAAGGCTGTGAATACTTATGTACATGTGATTTTTTTTTTTTTTTTTTTCGTTTTTAATAACTTTGCAAAGATTTCCAACAAACTTCCTTCACGTTGTCATTATGGGGTATTGTTTGTAGAATTTTGAGTAAAAAAATTAATGTAATCCATTTTGGAATAAGGCTGTAACATAACAAAATATGGAAAAAGTGAAGCACTGTGAAAACTTTCCGGATGCACTAATAAATATATATATATATATTTAGAGCTGTCAATCTCTAAAACAATTTAAATCTAATTAATTACATGGTGTCCCGATTAATCGCCCCGATTAATCGATTAATTTGCTGATAAAGCCCCTCATATAACCATAATTCAATATATAATGATACATAGTTATCTTTAAAAATTTAAAATGTGTAAATATAAACGTGTAATATATATAGATATTTTACACACATAGTATCTCACAAAAGTGAGTACACCCCTCACATTTTTGTAAATATTTGATTATATCTTTGTGACAACACTGAAGAAATGACACTTTGCTACAATGTAAAGTAGTGAGTGTACAGCTTGTATAAATTTGCTGTCCCCTCAAAATAACTCAACACACAACCATTAATTTCTAAACCTCTAGCAACAAAAGTGAGTACACCCCTAAGTGAAAATGTCCAAATAATGTTTTATAAATTATATATACAGGTCCTTCTCAAAAAAGTCGCATATTGTGATAAAGTTCATTATTTTCCATAATGTAATGATACAAATTTAACTTTCATATATATTAGATTCATGGCACACCAACTGAAATATTTCAGGTCTTTTATTGTTTTAATACTGATGATTTTGGCATACAGCTCATGAAAACCCAAAATTCCTCTCTCAAAAAATTAGCATATTTCATCCGACCAATAAAAGAAGTGTTTTTAATACAAAAAAAAGTCAACCTTCAAATAATTATGTTCAGTTATGCACTCAATACTTGGTCGGGAATCCTGTTGCACAAATGACTGCTTCATTGCGGCGTGGCATGGAGGCAATCAGCCTGTGGCACTGCTGAGGTGTTATGGAGGCCCAGGATGCTTCGATAGCGGCCTTAAGCTCATCCAGAGTGTTGGGTCTTGCGTCTCTCAACTTTCTCTTCACAATATCCCACAGATTCTCTATGGGGTTCAGGTCAGGAGAGTTGGCAGGCCAAGTGAGCACAGTAATACCATGGTCAGTAAACCATTTACCAGTGGTTTTGGCACTGTGAGCAGGTGCCAGGTCGTGCTGAAAAATGAAATCTTCATCTCCATAAAGCTTTTCAGCAGATGGAAGCATGAAGTGCTCCAAAATCTCCTGATAGCTAGCTGCATTGACCCTGCCCTTGATGGCACCCCAGACCATCACTGACTGTGGGTACTTGACACTGGACTTCAGGCATTTTGGCATTTCCTTCTCCCCAGTCTTCCTCCAGACTCTGGCACCTTGATTTCCGAATGACATGCAAAATTTGCTTTCATCCGAAAAAAGTACTTTGGACCACTGAGCAACAGTCCAGTGCTGCTTCTCTGTAGCCCAGGTCAGGCGCTTCTGCCGCTGTTTCTGGTTCAAAAGTGGCTTGACCTGGGGAATGCGGCACCTGTAGCCCATTTCCTGCACACGCCTGTGCACGGTGGCTCTGGATGTTTCTACTCCAGACTCAGTCCACTGCTTCCGCAGGTCCCCCAAGGTCTGGAATCGGTCCTTCTCCACAATCTTCCTCAGGGTCCGGTCACCTCTTCTCGTTGTGCAGCCACACTTTTTCCTTCCCACAGACTTCCCACTGAGGTGCCTTGATACAGCACTCTGGGAACAGCCTATTTGTTCAGAAATTTCTTTCTGTGTCTTACCCTCTTGCTTGAGGGTGTCAATGATGGCCTTCTGGACAGCAGTCAGGTCGGCAGTCTTACCCATGATTGCGGTTTTGAGTAATGAAACAGGCTGGGAGTTTTTAAAAGCCTCAGGAATCTTTTGCAGGTGTTTAGAGTTAATTAGTTGATTCAGATGATTAGGTTAATAGCTCGTTTAGAGACCCTTTTCATGATATGCTAATTTTTTGAGATAGGAATTTTGGGTTTTCATGAGCTGTATGCCAAAATCATCAGTATTAAAACAATAAAAGACCTGAAATATTTCAGTTGGTGTGCAATGAATCTAAAATATATGAAAGTTTAATTTTTATCATTACATTATGGAAAATAATGAACTTTATCACAATATGCTAATTTTTTGAGAAGGACCTGTATACACACACACACACACACACACACACACACACACACACACACACACACACACACACAAAGGGCTGGGCGATATGGCCAAAATTGTTATCATGATAATCTTTTACATATTGTTTGTTATTTATCACGATATACATTTACACATTGCACTTTCTTTTTTTTATTTCACAGTTGATGGAAGAAAATAAATTCTAAACAGTCAAAATAGTCTCTACAAAACTGCACAGGGGGTCCAGAGACGGCCAAAGCAGAGGGGTCTGCGGGATCTTTTACCAATTTTACCGTCTTTTACAGTTTATCAATTGAAAATGAATGTTAAAAGATCATGTGTTTGTTCTGAAGCACAGTGACAGCAGTCCAGTATTTGTTGGAATATTTTTTACATTAAAATTAAATATTTTTTATATTTCTTTAGATTCAGATACCCAAGTATGGGGTATAGAAGCCCTTCTGACTGTGGAATGATGCTGAATGTGGGTTCAGGGATGTCCAGAGAGAAAATTTATAAAACGTTTTTTAAAAAAAAGTGAGAGACTAGTCTACCAACTAGTTTAGTCTTTCCTTATCCATTCCAGACATCGAATTAATTTTCACAAAATTAGAACAGAAATCGATTTGTTTATTATTAAAGGCTTGTAACATGCTGATAAATAAAGATACATTTAGAAGGGAAAAATATTATGGTCTAAAAGGTGCTTTGAAACCACGTTAACTCATGCAGCGCTTCACGTCTACACACATGCAGGGAAAAGAAGCAACACGTGAGGAGCGGGACAAGGCAGAAATTATGCATGTTTGTTGCTAGAGGACAATATTCAAGATTACAGCGCAGAAACATCAGAGCTGTTGTCCACATCACTGTTGTTCTGTCATGCTCTTCACTAGAGACGATGAGAGGGCACAACCGTTGCCATGAAGTCTTGCGGTGCAGATGGATTCAATCTGGTCTCCGACATAACCTAATTGTTAGCAAGGCAGCTAGCATTAGCAAGCTCATCCAGTCTGACACTACATTACCACTGGCGCATTGTGAGCGTTTTCAATTAATTCCTATGAAAGCCGAGCGTCATGCTCACAAGGTGGATCGTAGTATTGGCAGCGGTGCGGAGCAAGCTCTCTCCTAGCCCTGGGAGCAGATTTTGTCCACCCCAGTGGAAACGCAGCCTGAGAAAGCCGAACTGCTTGTGTTTTAGTGACACGCAGTAAATATCGAAAATTCCTCAAAAGCTTATCGTGGATTTTCTTTATCGTGATTATATATATATATATATATATCGATATCGTTTTATCACCCAGCCCTAATACATACAACAGTTAGTTACAGTACCCAATTCTGATTGGACGAGAGACTTTCCATGAGCACTGATGGTCTGACACCATCAGCACTCCGACACTTCACTGTGTGTGCGCATCACTCGACTTGTGTTTGTGCCGTTCTAAACTAAAATGAAAGAGCCGTGCAGATCTCTTAAAAGCTATGGTTTGTCTTTTTTTTTTTTTACATTACATATCAGGGCTCTACAGTGTGATTATTTCACTCGCATTTGCCCCTAAAAATAGATATGTGCGAACTGGAAAAATGATTTAGGAGCACAGTGTGCGATTAAAGATTACAAACGTAAACCCCCCTTTTAAGACATTTGTTTAAAAATGACAAAACCCACATTCCACAAGCGGAGTTTTCTGTGATGACGCAGTCCAGTCAGAGAGAGAAAGGTGAACAATGGAAAAAAGTAGCAGTATAGGCGACATCGCATTTTATTTTAAGCGAAAAAGAGATGAGGAGAAAGAGAAATTTGGTGAGGGGGATTCGCAAGATTCAAATAATGTATTCTCTTCACAAGGTTTACCGGAGACGGCTAACGTTAGGGATGCTGAGAGCAAAGCTACCGTGTCCACAGCTGTCAATTCAACGTCCACTGTAGCCGGTGGAGGGAGAACATATAGATTCAATGCAAAATGGCTCAAAATGTTCCCATGGCTAGAGTTCGAAAACAACGTTAAGTTCTGCAAATATTGTAGAGGGCAGAAACAGGTGGGCAACTCGTCCTTCGTGTCAGGAAACCCACATCTGAAATAGTGATGGTCATTTGCGATCGATTCGGCTCTTGTAGGTGAACGTTGGGAGCTGGCTCGCATATCAGAATCTATTTATACAAATATTTAAAAACAAATTAAGATACGAATAATCAAAATATTTAAAAATAACGAAAAAAAAACTAATGAAATAATATAGGCCTAAATGCTCAAGCGCACACATTAGTTCTGACTGTCCGCTCAGTCTAAAAGCCTCAGCTGTTGTTCCTGTCAATCAGACACGCAGTGTCAACCAATGAACCAAAGATGCGTGAGGGAGGGCGGAGCCAACTTATGTTGTTCAGATTGTATTTGAATTGTAACATTTATATGCACTTTGTTATGTACATTGAAAAGTTATACTTTAAATGCACACGTGAAATAACATCCTTCTTTTTTACATTTATTTCAATTTGTGGGATGCTGCAGTTTTGCAAATTATTTATTTTTCTTTGATATGGTGCATTATTCTATTATCAGTACCGCCGCTACCTACATGCATACTACGCAGTTTGCGTAGGGCATCAATTCCCTAGGGGGGCACCATCTTACCCTAGGATGGCACCAGAAAGTCCACCGGCTGCCCTTCTCGTTTGCTATACGTTATTCAAGGACCCAAAAGCAGTTGCGGAACACTGACGATCGCTTCATGCTCATATCACGCGTAGGGCATCAATTTGGCCAGCAGTGGCCCTGTCTATTATGCTGTTCAGACTGTATTCGTTTTGAATGGTTAGATTTATATGCACTTTGTTTATATACAATAAGTTATACTTTAAATGCAAATGTTTAATAGTATTATTTTTCTTAACAAATCAATGCATTTTTAAATAAATTGTGGTTAAGGTAGAGTATAATTTCATTTAATAACTTAATTAGAATTTATTTAAAACCAATTATGAAAAGAGCCGGAATGCCCATCGCTAATCTGAAAAGAGATAGTGTAGCAAAACATCTCACGGCGGAGAAACCATCAGGCTCGGTGTCAGCAGCCTTGAGGAGGCAAGTGCTGCAGTCTGAAGAGGAAGCAGCTGAAAATAAAGATAAACATTGCATACTTCATTGTGAAAAAGAAGAACTTTTCATCAAATTTGGGCCGCTTATCAGACTCCACCCCAAAAAATGAGTTTACATGAATCCCACATATGACAATGTGCGGAGATGATAGGTCAAATTGCTGACATAATGAGAGATCGCTGGCTGACCTCTAAGTATGCCAGACGGTCAACATACAAAAGCAGCTGGACAACTGATATCCTTTGATTTTAGTAGGCATGGGTTCAATGTCTGATTTGGGTGGTATGTGCTGTTCCACAGATGTGTGTCCCTTAGTACACGCACACACACTCATACACGCAGTATAAATATGTATGTAATAAATTGTTTGTTAATAAACTATTTAATTTTCACTGTGCTCCTAAATTTCTTTGTGCGCTCCTAAATTTTTTCATTTAGGAGCGCATACACTCCCTGGGAAAAAAGTTAGCGTAGAGCCCTGCATATGTCAGCCAGCAGTTGGTGGCAAAAGATAATTTTTGTGTGTAATATGAGTCAGTTAGGTGAAGTGAATCCGTGTCAGCCGTTTACATACAGCTCTTCGTGATAACTTACTACACTACTAAAGCTAGCAAATAGCTTTAAACAGCTTTAAACTAACAACTTCAGCATTACGGCTCATCACAGCCAAGAGACACAACAGACTGATTAATTACACAATGGGTGCGGTATAAAATGGCGGAGGGCATTGCGGTTTCCATAGTGATCGACTATTGCGCACCGGCTACATCATTTGATGGACGCATCATTTGGTTTGAACCAGAAATTGCAGATTCTGATCCATCACATAAGAATGTAGTTCCATGCACAAATGTGTTGATGACTGTATTCTGTAATTTTTTCTAATTTTTAAAAATGTACTTGTTCATTGAACTGTTATACATAAGCAATTTCCCACTCGCAAGCATGCTATACGGCCCTAAATCAGCACTTTTGCGACTGTGAAATTGCTTATATATATATATATATAAAAATATTAAAAGAGCATGTATTTTTAACAGAGTAACTTTTACATCTTAATATTCAAAATACAGCTTATGTTCATTAAATACACAATTTAATGGGCCAAAGTAAATATTTTTTTTTTACAAATTAAAATCCAAAGCAAATGTTTTTTTTATGACTGAAGCGTACTTGTAAACTTACATTGTCTGCTTATTCTAAAGAATCCTGGATTTAGTAGACCTGCACTATTAAAGCACTCTAAACATAATGCCACTGTATTATTACCACAGTATTCTAGAAGTACCATGACAAATGTGTTTTTGAAAAATGTCTGAAAAGGGATTAAATATTTAACACGTTATGGATCCTTTTCACTTGCCAGTCATAAAGAAATGTTCAATGCTGCAGACTCCTGCAAGCAAGTGGGGGGACAACTTACAGTGTAAACCATCAGCAGACTGGGCCGAGTTTTGAGGGTTACGGTATATGTTCATGAGGACAATGGTCTGAAATACAAAATGTGCATTTTTGTAAAAGAAACGCAAAGACTGTTTAGCATGCAGATCTGCAGACCACATGGGATATCAACATTATAATTCAAGCAATTCATTAAAACAGGTGAATTGGGGAGTGTGGGGTAAGGAAGAGAGGTGAGAGATCCATCCAAAAGGACAAGACAACCTGTATGTAAAAGTCTCAGGTCTCTGATTAAGCAGATGTTATGCATAAATGTGCAGCTTATTAAACACATTCCAAGGACTCCAAAGAAAAAAAAAAATGGTCTGCAAAGTTAATGCAGACAATTAAAGCCAAGAAACCACTTAACGTCCATAACATGTTTTCTTGTTTTTTGAAGCAAAACACCACGTCATCTGCTTTTGTCAATGTCCTGAAACCTTTATTGGAGGAAAACAAAAGGGACAATGAGTGACACTGGAGCCGGTGCTCATACTTACCTCGACCATAAACAATAAATTAGCTCTGCTCTGCACTAATCTACATAACACTTAGGACCGCTCACAAAGGGCATTTTTATTTTAACCTCGTTTGACCCCTGGTACACAGTATTTTGGCTTCGCTATATGCAAAGCATAATTTAAACCGACTGATCTCAGTTCAGAAGACTCTGTGCTGTCAGTAAAGGGTTAGACTTTCACCACACAGAGTCATGTGACAAAACAACATGGCAGCGATCACAGTGGAGTTTGTCTTTGGGAGACACGGCAACAAAACTACATTTGGTAAGAAACCTAATTTTTTTTAAAACATTAAAAACAAAAGTCAAAATATTAGAGTCTCCAATTTCATCCAATATGCCATTTTTTAAATTTGAGCATTTAATCTGATAAACACAATGTACACTAATGTGTACTGTGTACAATTTTTTTCACTGAGAAATCCTATATTTACTGTGCATTATCACATTGCGAATCAATAAGGTTTAGCCTATCCAAAAGCTGAACATTTTATTTATACTGAATTAGGATGAAAATAATTTCAAACTGTTCTGAGACCAGAGATCATTTTAACATGGTTGGCAGTGACTGGATGATACTGGCCATTATTTTGAATCAGAATTAATTGTGTAAATTTCTGATGTAATGCCTGTAACGTCTCAAAAACAAGAATAACCAACACTCCTGGAAACTAGGGATTCACCGAATTTTGTTCACCACAAATTTTCGTATATATCTATATATTAGTATACACATACATGCATGATCCATAAACAGATTGTAAATAAATCAATAGATATTCTAAAGACTGAGATATATAGATATATATATATATATATATATATATATATATATATATATATATCATACATACACTATACTATTTGCTTTAGAATTATTTTTTTTGGATGTTTATTAGGTGCTACTAATTACAAATCGAAAAGGGAAACGGAGAATGCACACAGCAGCCATGCTCGGGTCTCAGGAGGTTAAACTGCAACCTCGCAACACTTTTAAAGAGATAGCTAATGGCACACTGTTCAAAAAAGTTTTACTTTGTGTGACGAGCTCCCTGAAGAGCAGTAGTGATCCAGACTATCAGTGTTGAGGCTGCCTCTCCATCAACACTGTTACAGTTTGACCTCAATTAACTTGGATAAAAATTGGGATTTCTTGTTCACCCCACAAGCTAGCATTATCTCATGGAAAAGCGGGACTTACAGCGAGAGGCGTCGGCCGTCTGTGCACTGTTTTGGGGGTTACGGTAGATGTTTTGAATCAAGATGGTCTGCAAAGGGAAAAATTCAAATATGTATATCAAACCCAATTGGCCATTTTAAAAAAGAGCTGCAAATGCAAACGGTCGAGGCAAATAGATTGAAATTTTGAAGGACCACTCTTTATAAAAGAAAATATTCTACTGAAGACAACTTGTCTTTTGGAGAGTTGGGGTGACAGAAAAAGCAGACCACTGAAATTATAGTCATCTTATTAACACGATGCACCTCCTAAATTATGTCCAAGAACCTTCCCACACTCAAAATTCAAGACTTTGTTTAGTTAAGAGAAAGAATACATTTTGCAATAGGGATGAAAACTCATGAGGTGAAAAAGTTAAGTCATAGCAGGTGTTCCTTCCCATGTAGATTTTCTGTATTTAAAGATTTTTTTTTTACATGTTAGGCTTAAAAGTAACACTTTCGAGTCATATTAATAACGAAAATGTAGAAATTTTACAACAATTTGGGCACATTTTATTCAGAAAAGGGGAGTAGTTTGCATCCAACTGAATTTTCACATTTCGACGAGGCTTCCACATCAGAATTCGTATTTGTTCCACTGTTAACATAATAAACCTTATTTTGAACAGTGGCGGAGATACAAACTTACAAGTGTACAGCGGCGTAAACATACCTGGCTAAAAGTTGGTTTGTTGTGCAATCTCGAGCACCGGTCTCCATGACGGCATGCTCCAATTTTGAAATAAAAGGAGCAATTGACCCTAAAGCATAAACATAAAACACTACATGTCATGTACATTCAATTAGTGGTGTGTCGACATTAAAATGTGACACAAGATCAGATTTCCATTCATTGCACCGCTTAAAATATAATACGATAGTAGAGAGAAAGTTTAGACATTTCGATTCAAATCAGTTCACATTGTGTGTGTATAGAAGATATTTGTAATAAAACGCTTTTAATGAAATTGACGCGAGTGTCTGATGTCACAGCCTCAATCTGCAGCATGATAACTGCGAAAGCGTTAAGCCATCGGACACAAAAAGGAACGTATTGTGTTCGGCTCGGATGCTAATAACCAACAGACACTCCAGAAAGGCACTGCCAGCCCATCAAACTAATACGGCACCATTCCAACCAAATACAAACAATATAGCTTACTTGTCTTTCTCGGTCCCAAATATGGACGCAAGATACTCCGCCATCTTGAACGGCAGTGCTCCTCCGTGCTATGTGGTCGTGTCTAGAAGGTATCTCTCTTTCGTCAACTTCTCGCGCATGCGCCGTCTGTTATGTATAGTCTTCAGTAAGCGTAACTATGTTCACTAGTTAAATATGTTTATCAAAAGAACGACATATAAAGTCAAAGATCAGTTCAAAATGCTTGCAAAATAACAACGATATGATCATGAACTAATAATTTTATGAGCTCATAATTTTAAAAACAGCGTAAGTGTTAATTATACAGTATTGAGAAGATAGGAACATAATTGCTGTACTTGAGGAATCGAGAATGAGCGGCGAGCTGTCCTCGTTGCTGCGAGTTCCACAGCTCGCGCTCTTTTCAAGTCGAATCTCCTTCAAACAAATGTGTCTCCACCACTTATCTATATATATATATAACTGGATTGCTCATAGAATTCTAAACTGCCAGCAGTAGGGAGATATATCCAGCTGCAGACCCGCAGCACCACCAGTTTCAGAACCCCAGCGCCAGAACCTGAAGTGAGGGGCGGAGTTATTGACAATGAGACAAGCATGGCGGAGAGCGTGGTGATTTGTGTAACGTTGTCTAACGTTTTTGACATCATGTAGTGAAAAATTATCGCATATATTAAGTTCAGCGTTTATCTGCTAAATATTTAATTTGTGCATAACTTTATCATCTTATTGAAGCTTGAATATGTTGTCATACTTTATTGTATTAAAAAAAAAAATTCTACGGATGGTTCGATACATTTTTGCGTGTTGTAAATGGGCCTTGCGGTGACGTTTTGAAGACATCTTGTGAAGGTGTTAAAGTGTTTGTTCCACGTTCCTCTGTTATATGCATTGTTGTGAGTTAATATTACCGTTACCTGCTCAGAGGTGCAATGGAAGAGCCTCTTTTCATTCGAATGAATGAAGACGACAAGGAAAAGGCCCGCAACAATCTCCTGGAACAGTCAGAAGCTTCCAGAGAGCCCTTTCTATTTAATTTTGTGTTCAGGGATGACATGGAGTTATTTTTGCAAGAATGTAAGGACAAAATGGGCCTGAGAGTGAATTCCTCATTTGATACATTTTAAGTTTAATTTATACAGGATTGTCATGATAAAATGGGCCTAGGGGTGAATTGGTCATTTGTTGTATATATTTTTATTGTTTCTTTTAAAATGATGCTGAATTTTCTCTCTTTTTTAGTTTTTTGACATGTTTTATTTTACATAAAGAAAAATGCATGCTGCACATGTTCTTGTGAAATAAAGTATATTTTATATAATAAGAAGGTACTTGATTCCATTGGCCCAAGTATTCTGTCTATTATGAATACTAGTTTGTCATCTGGTGTTGTTCCGGTTAGTTTTAAGCATGCGGTTATTCAGCCCCTTCTAAAAAGAAACCGCCTTGACCCTTTTGACATGAGTAGTTTTCGGTCCGATTTCAAAATTGCCTTTTATTTCGAAGATACTGGAAAAAATTGTGCATGCACAGCTTAATGACTTTTTAATGAGGAATAACATCGCCGATAGATTCCAGTCAGGTTTTAGAGCTGGTCATAGTACAGAATCTGCTCTTTTGAGGGTCTCTAATGATATCCTACGAGGTGTTGATTCTGGAAACCGTGTTGTTCTGCTTTTGTTAGATCTTACAGCGGCATTTGATACAGTTGATCATAACATTCTCATTGGTCGTCTTAGGAATCAGGTTGGTATTCAGGGCTTAGCCCTGAAATGGTTCTCTTCCTATTTGAAGGATAGGACTTTTTCAGTCAGTTTAGGGGATTATTTTTCTTCTGTTGCCCCTCTTGTGTGTGGGGTTCCACAGGGCTCTATACTGGGACCAACTTTATTTTCCCTTTATGCTCCCTCTAGGCTCGATTTTTGAGAAATTTGGGATTCAGTATCACCTGTCTGCGGATGATTCTCAAATTTACTTACCACTGAAACATGGCCATAGATGTGCCATTCAGTCTCTTCGTGCATGTTTGGCCGAAGTTAAGTGTTGGCTTTCGAATAACTTTCTCCAATTAAATGAGGATAAGACCGAGATGATTTTATTTGGAAATAAGGGCTGTGTGGATGATGACTGCCTGGGGTTGTTTCCTGGGAACAAATTGGCTAGCGTGAGGAACCTTGGTGTCATTTTTGACTCTGAGCTTAAATTTGACCGGCAAATCAATGCTGTCGTTAAGAACAGTTTTTCCATCTTAGATCAGTTTCTAAATTGAAATCTATCCTTTCTTTTGACGATATGGAGAAGGTTGTTCATGCCTTTGTGTCATCCCATTTGGATTATTGTAATGTATTGTATCTGGGTGTGAGTCAGGCTTCTCTCTTTCAGCTTGCAGCTCGTTCAGAATTCAGCTGCCAGACTTTTAACGGGCACTAAGAAGAGAGAGCACATTACTCCGGTTTTAATTAAATTACATTGGTTACCCATACGATACAGAATCCAATACAAAGCTTTGTTGTATGTTTTTAAGTCTCTGCATGGCCTAGCACCTGAGTATGTTACTGATTTAATCAGCCGCTGTCAATCAAGTAGATCTCTGCGCTCTAACGATCAATTGCTTCATGGTTCCGCGATCATGTTTAAGATGTAAAGGTGATCGGGCATTCTCTGTTGCAGCTCCTAGGCTCTGGAATGACCTTCCTCTGTCTGTAAAAACTTGTCCTTCATTGGGTGCTTTTCAGAGTGCGCTTAAAACTTACTTGTTCACTTTAGCTTTTGACAATGCTTTGTAAGTTTTTTTGTCATATGTTTGCATTGTTTTTGTTTTTACTTTTATACCTTCTGTACAGCACTTTGGTTCCACTTGTGGTTTTGAAAGTGCTCTATAAATAAAGTTGAGTTGAGTTATATAAAATGCCCATAAGTTTTAAGCATTATTTTTCACCATCATGATCAGGAAGTAACTCTCATAATACAATGAAACGGATAACTATATACAATTATATTACACAAGATCAATGTTTTGAAATGCTTATTGTACTGTACCTTAATGTATCATTATAACATACGTATGAAGTATGATGTTTCGTTTGTAATAAAAGCAAACTACGCTGCAAAACTTTAGGTGGCGCTACTCGATTTAGAACATAAGCTCCGCCCCTCACTTCAGGTTCTGGCGCTGCGGATCTGCAGCTGGATAAAGCTACCGGAAGTGCTCTGGCGGCCATCTTACTATTCCCTACCGACAGAGGGCATCGCGGCATGTGCGGCGTTTAACCGCGAAACAACACCCACTTAAGGATGCGGCTTAAGTGCCCACAGGTTGTAATTTATGACTATGTACATATTAAGCACACATTAGTCGTTATCCCCATGTAGAGTGGGCATAACGATCATAATCTTTAATAATCAACAGTAAAAATACAACACCAAAGTGTATTAATACCCCTTTTTAAAGCAAAGTTATCCATCTGCAGATTGTTACAGGATGGAATGTTTCTCTGCCTTCATAGTTTAAATCTGTTGATGCTCATTGTTCATAATGTTGACAAATTATACAACTGCATAATTTCCCAACATTATTAACCATTTTTGACTATATTATATAAACGACTAGCTTTGTGTTGATATTGTATTCATATACAGTATGTGTGTACACGCACACACACTAATTTACCTTTACTTAATGGAATTATCCATTTGCATTCATTTCTGGAATATGTACATACCAGCTTGTGAGAATTTAATTATTTCAACAATCCCCTGATCTTTTAAATCATAATTAGAAATAAGTTTATTGACATATGCACACAAGGAAATCATACATATTTATTTGTTCAATAACAAAAGCTTCCAAGTACACACAAAAATGTACTTAAACTGAACAATACAATAAAAATTTGCAGATATGTGGGAACAAATCTGCTAATGGATTTAATAACAATCCCACATTATTCAGCTTTCAAAAGAATGGTAGCAAGACATGCCATCAGAGCTAGTGGCAACGGTTCTCCACCAGATAGCACAGTGACACTGGAGGCAACATCTTCTGATATGCTGGCATTTCAGGCAGTGACGTTCAGCCTGAAACAGAAGACACAGAGAAAAACATCACTGTATTTCTTCCCAGCTTGTCCATGTTCAAATAGGCTGTGGTAGGGCACATAGCAGGCTTTGCAGTTAAAACAACTATGAAGATGATTCTGTGCACTACCTGTTTATCAGCACTCAGTGTCGAGAGCTCTTCCCAAGATGAACACACTGATTGACATGAAGTCCTGAGGTGGATTTATAAGACCGTCAGACAGCGTCCTGAAAGTCTGCAAGACAGCTGAGAGATTTCTTCAACAGCACACACTCACAAGGCCCATCTCTGTCCCCACAAATGTTCTGGATCTCCATGGTGGTTCTGCATTCAAGGAACTTGAGGCAAACATGTTCAACCTAGAACCATACAACAATCACATCTTCATACTCTGTGCATTGCAGAAAGCTGCACAAACATCAGCCTCCACTTCATTGCCAAGGAAACATGCGCTGCATCACACTCCAAACGGCTTAAGAAAACTCTGGGCAAGCTTGTACTGCAAAATAGAACAAAAAAACAAAAGTTTGATATAAAGATCAGGAGCCGGTTGCACCAGCTATACAAATGTTTAAACTTAGCCTAGTTGTGGCGTAAATGGGTACGAAGTCACAATTTACGCACTACTAAATATTTGAGCATTGCACCATTAAACTTCTGTAGAATGTAACCCTAAGTATAAACTAAAATATGTCTCTCAAGAGAGCTGCTCGTGACGTCCGCAGTGACGGTTACGTAAGCAAACAAGGTTTGTACATCAACCGTAACAAAATCAAATTGAAGTTCATGGATTTTTAATACTTCTGTGTACAAATATGAACGCTGCTTAATAGATCAATGCCGGTAAACGTCACAGTATGCAACTACACATCACTTTATGGAGAGATTACGACTTACTAGTTAAGACTTTAAGAACAGGTGGAGCAACCAAATTAAGCACAGACTTAGTTGCAAAATAACTAGTAGTTACGAAGCCTTGAACTTTATACCCCAACTTAAGACCTTACGCACAGCTATTTACTCAACCTCATGTCATTCCAAACCTGTATGACTTTTTCTGTGAAACACAAAAGAGGACATTTAAAAAAAAAATTTGTCCATATAATGAATGCCATTGGTGACCAAAACAAGCTATTTTGCTCACCATTTACTTTCCTTATATGGAATACAAAATAAATTTTTGGGGGAAAGTCACATGGATTTGGAAGGACATGAGGTTGAGTATATGATGACAGAATTTACATATTTGGGTCAACTTTTCTATTAATATTAAATGTTATATATATGTTATACTATCTGAAACACAGTAATTTTATGAGACTTATAATGCATGTTGCAAAAGTATCTTCATTGCAAATAAAAACAGATAATATTTTTTACCCTGTTAAAACAGCTCTTCTGTGAAGCCAGGCTGACTCCTCATACAGCTTTTCCTCCTGTTGCAAACCAATTCCAGTTTTATCTAACATTCAGTGGGATGTTTATTGAAATCCAAACGGCAAACTTACCTTGTTTAACTTCAACAATATCCATGTGCTCCTTGTCAGGGCTGGACTGGGAAGAGAAATCGAAACGGGAATTGACATAACTGGCCCAAAATTTGTTGGGGGGGGTTTGGGGTTCCTTCCCCGCTAACGCGTCGGCTCGTTTTAGTTTATCGCGGCAGGAAAATCTCCCATCTCTGTGTGGAGGAGCTGAAAATGGTGTACAGACGTTGCAGCACCCCAAAGAAGCTCACAGACTCCACTGTTGACTTCGCAGCATCTACAATGACGAGGTTTAGACTGTGGCTGGCACATGGCATGAACAGTGCTTTTTTTGTTGATATCAAGCACCCTTTTCTGCACACCGCTATTTTTCCCCCCGCATGTTGCTACAGTTATCATACGCCTGTCCCCTGCATTTTTCGACATCCAGGCCTAACTTCTCCAAATGCTTCAAGAAGGCATCTGTTAGCCCTGCGCCTGATGTGTCAAGCACTGGTAGGAAACCGACAAAATGCTCTCCAACAGTAGCCCCGGCACCGATTTGGCACTTGACAAAGCGCAGTGACACAGAGAGCTGCTCTATGTGTGCAGCGTCCGGGGTGCAGTCCATTATCACAGAGTAGTAATGGGATTGTTTTACTCTTTGTATTATTGCTTCCACTGTCTTGACTCCAATAAGAGTGATCAACTCATTTTGTATCGTTTTCCCCAGATAATGGTCAGCAATCTCTTTTGTCTCCGCTCGTCTGACATGCTCGCTCATCACTGGGTCAAACTCTGCAAGCAGCTCCACCACACCTAGAAAGTTTCCATTGTTTGTTTCATGTAGGTTGGAATTGTGGCCACGGAAAGCAAGGTTTCTTTCTGCAAGGTGACAGACTATGGCAATTAACCTTTTCATGACGTCGTTCCATTGTCTTTTTTTCAACATTTGCATTTGTTGATCGGTATTGTCAATGGTACTGTGCGTTTTTGCTCGCGCCAGCTGTCCATATTGACACGATGTGTATTAGATTTTTCATGATCATGGAGTGTGAGAGTGAGTCGTTCCCACATCCTGAGAAACCTCTGTGAGTGAGACTACTCGTACGCTTACCAAATAAGGTACAGCAGAAACAGAAGACTGAATCGATGATTTTGAGTACACTAACCATGACCTGCGGATCTTTTCTCCATTATTCATCTTCATGAAATATCTGTCCTTGGTAAAATGGCGGTGTGATTGGCTTTGTGGGAAGTTAAAATCATCTGAACGGGACCGCTCTTAACAATATCAATTCGTTGGTCATCGGTAATTTGCTCTGGCCAGCACCCCGGGTCTGTCTCTGTGAACGGGGCTTTCTCCCTGACATCTCCCTCACCTGTCTCAGTGGTGTGAACTTCATCGTCATGTTCTTTTCCTACAAACAATGTTTGGTCATCATTATTGCCAGCAGTTTGAGTAGAAGACGGATAATCTGAATGTTGGCTAACATCCTGTGATGGGGGTTCGGCCGCTGCTGTCGCCGGTAGGGTTACAGATGCTGGACCAAAGAAAGAGGTCACTTTTGGTAGACTGAATAAATCTTTTCTTTTGTTGTCCGATATCTTACGTTTTTCAGCACCACTGGCATATGTACGTTTCATTTTTTTCCTGCTCAAAATAACATTTGAACTTAACGGTAAAAAGGCAAAAACAAATAAACTACCGGTATTATACCTCAGAATCACTAAGCCGTTCGCGGGGCCGGTAAACGTCACCATAGTAACTGCGAGTTCGACCAATCAGAGACGTCAGTGTTACGCTTAGGATTGTGGGTCTGGGTAGTGTATTTCTCCAGAAGATCACAAATAAAACACGTTTTTCTTAAAACAAGGTTGTTTTCATACTGACTTGTGATTTTTATAGGAGCAGAAACTTTCGTTTCACAACTGAAATGGGGGCCCCCTTGGAGGGCGGGGCCCGTTTCAATTGAAACGGGTGAAACATAGGTAAGGCCACTGCCTGTAGTATTCTTACATTCTGCTAAGAACCAAATCACATACATCGTATCCTGTGTTCTGATTGGCTATAGCACTTGTCAGTAGAATTATGCAAATTAGCTCTAGAAAGTGCTGTGTGTTTTTCTTAAAGAGTCAGTACTCAAGTTTGTGTGCTTGATCAGAGTCAATAAAAAAAACCTCATGGTTAATAGAATTCAATATGCATCCAGAGTCTTTGTGAATACTTCATAACAGCAAAAAGCATAACATGGTGTCAGAGTAAACGGATCATATGAACAAGGATGGATATCGCTGGAGTTTCAATGCCCACAATGAACTGGGAAGCAACTAACCTGCCTGAAGCATGGCGCAAGTTTCAACAGCACGCAGAGCTGATGTTCAGCGGACCACTGAAGACAAAGGGTGAGGATGAGAAATGTAGTTATCTTCTCCTGTGGGTCGGAGAGAAGGGCCGTGATATTTTTAATACATGGTCACTTTCTGCAGACGACGCAAAGATTTTAAAGTCATATTACGACCGCTTCACGGCATACGCTGAGCCCAAAGCGAACGTGATATTTGCACGTTATAAATTCCATGAAAAAATGCAGGGAGACCGTGAGCCCTTTGAGCAGTTTGTGACAGACCTGCGTCTGCTTGTCAAGGACTGTAATTATGCAAACAGTGACGAGATTATCCGCGATCGCATTGTGTTCGGGATACATTCACCGAAAGTGAGAGAGAAACTTTTGAATGTGGGTTCTGAGTTAACGCTCGAAAAAGCGATTGATGTCTCCAGATCTCATGAATTGGCGCAAGCACAGCTAAAAACTATTTCAAGCAGCATGAGTACTTCACGTGAACATGCAGTGCACGCAATCTTCCACCATACATCAAAAGGCGCAGTTTCAAAGCAGCGTAAGCCTAACGATAAATACACAAAGAAATACAGCGAGAGTTTGCAACCTAGAAATACTACCCCAGTGCACCAAAAAAGATGCGGCTACTGTGGAAACAAACTTCATGCTGATCGATCTCACTGTCCTGCAAAAGGAAAGGTGTGCAAAATGTGTGGCAAATTAAACCATTTAGCAAAAGTCTGTCGCTCCAGCTGTGAGAAAACTGTCCATGCAATAAGCAACGAAAACTCAGACCAAGTTGATGAGTATGAAGAGCTGTTTATTGACTCCGTGACACAGGGCAGACAGAGTTCAGACACAGAACAAGCTTTTGTGTAAAAATAGGTCCAAGACAACTTGAAGTCAAGTTCAAGCTAGACACTGGATCATCTGCCAATGTCATTCTCCTGTACGTGTATGACAATCTGAACACTCAGTGCACTCTGCAGCCGACATGTCGGTCTTTGTTTGGCTATGGTGGTGAACGCCTGGCGGTGAAAGGCAAATGTGACCTGAAATGCAAGCACAAAGACATTGAGATGGCTATGACGTTTTATGTGGTCGACACAAATGCACCCCCTGTCATAGGTCTAAAAGATGCATTGATTTTGGGCTCATCAAATTAGTACTATCAGTTACAGAAACACAGATGGAAGTGCCAATCTTGAAGGAGTTTGCAGAGGTTTTCAAAGGAATTGGATTATTTCCTGGTGAGTGTACCATACACTTGGATCCACATGCAACTCCAGTAGTCCCCCCCACCCAGGCGTGTTCCTCTCGCACTACGCAGCCGTCTTAAAGAGGAGCTTGAGAGCATGGAAAGACAGGATGTCATCGTTAAAGTCACTGAGCCTACCGAATGGGTTAACTCTATGGCTGTGGCTGAAAAACCACGCACAGGTCTGCTAAGGGTTTGTCTGGACCCAAGGGACCTTAACAAGGCCATCAAGTGACCTCATTACCCATTACCTACTCTCGAAGATATAACGTCTAGGTTAGTTGGTGCCCGATATTTTAGTGTCCTAGAATTCTAGATCAGGTTATTGGGCTATTAAGCTCACTGAGGAGTCTTCAAGGCTGACCACTTTCAACACCACTTTTGGGCGTTACCGTTTTCGACGCCGCCTCTTCGGACTGATTTCAGCCCAAGACGAGTTCCAGCGGAAAATTTATGAAACGTATGAAGGTTTGAATGGGGTCATGGCCATTGTTGACGACATTCTCATCTATGGGAATACCAAAGCTGAACACGATGAGCATCTGCATGGTATGCTGCAGCGTTCCAGAGAGAGAGGAGTCCGGCTCAATCCAGAAAAGAGTATCATCTGTGCTACAGAGGTGAGCTATTTTGGACATCTCCTCACTGCTGAGGGAGTAAAGCCTGACCCTGTTAAAGTTGCTGCCATGAGAGACATGGAGCCACCTAAAGACAAAGGAGAACTCGAGACAGTGCTAGGTATGATCAATTACCTCTCCAAATTTGCACCTGGCCTTTCTGATGTCAACGCACCGCTGCGACAGCTCCTAAAAGGAGTCAAGTGAATTTGTTTGGGATGCCCAGCATGACAAAGCCTTTGAGAAGATTAAAGGGCTCCTCACATGCGCACCAGGCCTAGTCTTGGCCTATTTCGATCCTCTCAAAGAGATCAGGTTACAGGTCGATGCTTCAAAGTATGGGATCGGGGCAGTGCTGCTGCAGGATGGAAGGCCTATCGCGTACGCATCAAAGTCACTCTCTGAATGCAAAATTAATTACGCGCAAATTGAGAAAGAACTTTTTTGCCATATTATTTGGCTGCAAGCGTTTCCATCAATATATCTATGTCAAATCATTGTTGAAAGTGACCACAAGCACCTTGAGTCAATAATGCAGAAACACCTGGTATCAGTTCCCCCCCAGGCTACAGAGGTTGCTCCTTCAGCTCCAAAAATACAATTTCACCATTGTGCATCGACCAGGCAAGGATATCCCTGTCGCAGACACACTGTCCAGAAAGTCGCTGTCTGACCAGGACACAAGCCTAAGTGAGGGTATTGATATTCAAGGGCACACAGTGTACAGCAGTCTTCCCGTCAGTGACTCAAAATTGGATGAAATTAGAGTTCAAACTGAAAAGGACCCACAGTTCCAGACACTGAAAGGAGTGATACTAAGAGGATGGCCTGAGGAAAAGAGAAAGTGTCCCGTGAGTGCGTCAGAATTCTGGAACCACCGTGATGAGCTTTCGTATCTGCACAGAATAATCTTCAAAGGTGAAAAGATTGTCATTCCCACAAGCCTTCGTTCAGACATGCTGTCACGTGTACATGCCAGTCAGAGGGCCCGTGACATCATGTTCTGGCCTGGGATGGGGAAGGAAATAGAGAACATCGTTAGGAAATGCTCAATCTGCCTCACGTATCGCCCCTCCAACACCAAAGAGCCTATGATCAGTCACATAGTCCCAGATAGGCCATGGCAAGTAGTGGCTACCGACTTGTTCACCTGGAGCAATGAGGATTATCTTGTGACAGTGGACTACTACAGCAGATATTTTGAGCTGGACAAGCTCGACAGCACAACCTCAACTGCTGTGATAGACAAACTAAAATCTGCTTTTGCACGACATGGCATTCCAGAAGCTATCATCTCAGACAACGGCCCCCAGTACAGCTCGGGTGAGTTTGCGACATTTGCAAGAACGTGGGAATTTAAGCATACCACCACTAGTCCATACTACCCGCAAAGTAATGGGCTAGCAGAAAAATCTGTGCAAACTGCAAAGATGTTGCTGGAAAAGGCTAAGGTTGGCAAAAGTGATCCAAACCTCAGTCTCCTGGAGTATCGCAACAGCACTGTTGATGGGTTCAAGTCCCCAGCCCAGCTGTTGATGAGTCGCCGTCTGCGGTCGACCCTACCAAATACCCATCAGCAGCTCCTGCCAAAAGTCGTCAGCAGGAATGTTGTCAGAGCAAAGAGGTTGCATAAACAACCGAATCAAAAAAGCTATTATGACAGATCGGCTAGACCCTTATCTCAGCTCAAGGAAGGACAGGCAGTTAGAGTACAGGAGCAAGGATACTGAAAACCAGCCGTTATCGTCAGAACAGCCGACACCGAGAGATCGTATCACGTGCGTACTCCTGATGGACGGGAATATCGACGAAACAGACGCCACCTCCTGGACACGAAGGAACCCCAGGACAGTTCTGACATATCTTTAGGGTATGATGGTACTGATCTATGTGAAACACCAATCAACAGTGTACCACACAATGATATTATACACACCTGACCCCACTGATGATCTGCCCAAATCCGTCACTTACAGAACCAGATATGGACGCCAGATAAAGCCCAGAGTCATTCTGGATCTGTGATTGCACAAGGGTGTAGGCGGATCGCTGCCCTTTTAAATGAAAATGTTGTTCACAATGTTCAGTGCAGTTGTGTTTTCTATAGGTGACAATCTATTAATATGTGAACACAGAGTATGCCAATACTTCAGTAGAATATTCTAGTTTGTGCATGTTACTGTTAAAAGCTGAATGTTCCTTTCATTTAATGTGATATGCAATATTTTTTCCTTATATTGTTTTATTTCAAAAGAAGGGGGATGTAGTATTCTTACATTCTGCTAAGAACCAATCACATACCATATACATTGTATCCTGTGTTCTGATTGGCTATAGCACTTGTCAGTAGAATTGTGCAAATTAGCTCTAGAAAGTGCTGTGTGTTTTTCTTAATAAGAGAGTCAATAAAAACCTCATGGTTAATAGAATTCAGTATGCATCCAGAGTCTTTGTGAATACTTCATCATAACAGCAAAAAGCATAACATAACCAATGGGGGGAGAATTGTATTCAGTCATGACAGCACTCATTCGGCAGGAGTCGCAATTTTGTTTAATAAAGCTCCTGGGAAAATAATTATTTCTCGAGTTGATCTGAACAGCCATTAGGTGGCACTGGTGTTAAATATTGAAGATGTCTTTTTTATTTTAGTTAACATATATGGTTAATAGTATGAAGCTTAACCAACACCTGTTTTCAGAACTTTCTTCGTTGATTTTAGAATTTATATCCGACCGAAAACGTTATTGTGGGAGGGGATTTCAATGTTGTTCAAGACGAAGCTAATGATCGATAGGCCTATCCATGTAAATTTACCTCTCAACGACCTAATGCACTGATCTCGCAATTTTGTGCGAAATTTAAATTATTAGACATTTAGACAGAGACATTTTAACAACTCTTGTAAACAGTATTCATGGAGGAAATCCAATGGATCCAGCAAATTTAGAATCGACTATTGGCTGGTTTCAGACCACCTGACTGCGTATGTTAGGGACTGTAGTATTTCGGCCTCTCCACTCACGGATCATTGTAGTGTAGCAGTTTCTTAAACTGCTTGTGGAGATGTTAAGAAATAAAAATTATTGGAAAATTGAATGCTGATTTATTGACTGTTTTTGTAACAAAATACAGGAATTAATTGAGAAAACGACAAATGATACAACGCTTGTCTCTCATATAAATAGATAATATCTTACATTTAAAAAAAGTCGGGAACTTTCTATCAGTTAGCAAATTACTAGCAAAGATAACTCAACTCAACTTTATTTATAGAGCACTTTCAAAACCACAAGTGGACCCAAAGTGCTGTACAGAAGGTATAAAAGTAAAAACAAAAACATAAAAACAATGCAAACATATGACAAAAAAAACTTACAAAGCATTGTCAAAAGCTAAAGTGAACAAGTAAGTTTTAAGCGCACTCTGAAAAGCACCCAATGAAGTTTTTACAGACAGAGGAAGGTCATTCCAGAGCCTAGGAGCTGCAACAGAGAATGCCCGATCACCTTTACATCTTAAACATGATCGCGGAACCATGAGAAGCAATTGATCGTTAGAGCGCAGAGATCTACTTGATTGACAGCGGCTGATTAAATCAGTAACATACTCAGGTGCTAGGCCATGCAGAGACTTAAAAACATACAACAAAGCTTTGTATTGGATTCTGTATCGTATGGGTAACCAATGTAATTTAATTAAAACCAGAGTAATGTGCTCTCTCTTCTTAGTGCCCGTTAAAAGTCTGGCAGCTGAATTCTGAACGAGCTGCAAGCGAAAGAGAGAAGCCTGACTCACACCCAGATACAATACATTACAATAATCCAAATGGGATGACACAAAGGCATGAACAACCTTCTCCATATCGTCAAAAGAAAGGATAGATTTCAATTTAGAAACTGATCTAAGATGGAAAAAACTATTCTTAACGACAGCATTGATTTGCCGGTCAAATTTAAGCTCAGAGTCAAAAATGACACCAAGGTTCCTCACGCTAGACAATTTTTTCCAAGGAAACAACCCCAGGCAGTCATCATCCACACAGCCCTTATTTCCAAATAAAATCATCTCGGTCATCTAATTGGAGAAAGTTATTCGCAAGCCAACACTTAACTTCGGCCAAACATGCACGAAGAGACTGAATGGAACATCTATGGCCATGTTTCAGTGGTAAGTACATTTGAGAATCATCCGCATACAGGTGATACCGAATCCCAAATTTCTCAAAAATCGAGCCTAGAGGGAGCATATAAAGGGAAAATAAAGTTGGTCCCAGTATACAGCCCTGTGGAACCCCACACACAAGAGGGGCAACAGAAGAAAAATAATCCCCTAAACTGACTGAAAAAGTCCTATCCTTCAAATAGGAAGAGAACCATTTCAGGGCTAAGCCCTGAATACCAACCTGATTCCTAAGACGACCAATGAGAATGTTATGATCAACTGTATCAAATGCCGCTGTAAGATCTAACAAAAGCAGAACAACACGGTTTCCAGAATCAACACCTCGTAGGATATCATTAGAGACCCTCAAAAGAGCAGATTCTGTACTATGACCAGCTCTAAAACCTGACTGGAATCTATCGGCGATGTTATTCCTCATTAAAAAGTCATTAAGCTGTGCATGCACAATTTTTTCCAGTATCTTCGAAATAAAAGGCAATTTTGAAATCGGACGAAAACTACTCATGTCAAAAGGGTCTAAGCCGTTTCTTTTAGAAGGGGCTGAATAACCGCATGCTTAAAACTAACCGAACAACACCAGATGACAAACTAGTATTCATAATAGACAGAATACTTGGGCCAATGGAATCAAGTACCTTCTTAAACAGAGAAGAAGGGAGCACATCACCAGGGGACCTGGTGGGCTTCATATGAGCAGTTATATCATTAAGCTGCTGCAAAGAAACAGGCATAAAACAGGTTAATTGATTCGTAGGGTCAACACGAGTAAAACAAACATTGACAACAGATGAAATCTGAGATCTAATTCCATCAACTTTACCAATAAAAAAAGTTTAAGAACTCCTCACACATCTTAGCAGAAGGAGTGAATGAAGGAGTAGTAGTCGGATGAAGAACAGCATTTATAGTCGAGAAAAGTACTCTAGAATTATTACAGTTTCTGGAGATGATATCAGAAAAATAATTTGATCTAGCCAATTTAACAGCTCTTTGAAATTCGTTCAAATGGTTCTTAAAAATCTCATAAGAGACTTGTAATTTATCTTTGAGCCATTTGCGTTCAGCCCTCCTACACTCCTGCCTAAGAGCGCAGGTAGAACTGTTCAACCAGGGCTGTGATTTGACTTTTTTTTTCCCTGACTTTAACAGGAGCCACAACATCTAAAATCTCTAAACAAGAAGAATTAAACTGATCGACCAACTCTTCCAAACCCATACAGGGAGAGTGTGACTCGGTCAAGGAAAAAAAAGAAGAGACATAAGCAGCTGAAAAACTACTAGCTGTGCATGGATTGAGTATGCAGGATGGAGCCGAGGCAGAAGCAATATTACTCGGCGCGCCACAAGGAAAGTTAGAACTTAAAATTACAGTCTTATGGTCCGAAAAAACAGTATCGACAATCTTCACGCTATCAACAGAGAATCCCTTAGATAATACAAGGTCAAGCATATGACCACGTTCATGAGTTGGACCTAAAACGCATTGCAAAAAAACAAATGACTATTAAATTTAAAAATTCTTTGACCAGGGGCTTTGAAGGGCAGCACACATGTATATTAAAATCCCCAAAAATTAGAATATTGTCAAAAGAAGAGACAATACCAGATAAAAGTTCAGAGAACTCTTGTATAAAATCCCCATGAAAATTTGGGGGTCTATAAATTAAAACACATAACACAGATTTAAAAGAATTCAGCGTAATTAGCTGAGATTCAAAAGTGCAAAAGGATGCAGAAGGTAAAAGTCTACACCTAAACTTGTCTTTAAAAACAACTGCAAGACCCCCACCGGCCAACAGACCTAGGGGTACTAAAAAAACTGCAACAAGGAGGAGAAAGTTCAGAGAGAGAAGTCATCTCACCAGCCTTAAGCCAAGTCTCAGTGACAAATAAAAAATCAATTTCATGAGAAAGAAAAAGATCGTTCAAAATAAAGGTCTTATTTGCCAGAGATCTCGCGTTAATCAACGCCATTGTCACTGGAGTAGGAGTGGTATCAGAAGAGGATTGCAGAGAGGAATCACAAAACGCCACCGGACTCCTGTCATGTAATAGAGAGATAAGGAAACAGAAAGAATGTTCTCTTATTCAACAGATTAATAAGTATAGTAGCAAAGAGGTATTAATTGAAGATGAGAAAATCACTATCAAAAATCATTATTAGGCCATTTTACAAACAATGTTAGATAACATTTATATTAAGAATGCGGAAGGAGCATATATTAGGTCAAGAGCAAAATGGATTGAAGTGGGAGAACAAAGTACCTCTTTTTTCTATAGACTTGAAAAAACAAGGCAAGCTAAAATTGCTATATTGTCCGTGATGATTGATGTAGAAATTACAGACCCAAAATCCATGCAGAGAAATCTTTACATTTTATAATGATTTATACATATCCAATTTTTCACAAGTAGATTGTAATCTGTTTTTAGAAGGAATACAACAACCACTTATTCCTTGCATTGATGTGTACTTTAGAGATATTTGTGATAAGGTCTTGCGAATATAATAAATGGATATAGGGCTATGCAAAATCTTAAATTAAATCAATCGCTGGGTCCGGAAGGATTAACCACACATTTTTACAGATTTTTTTGGAATTAATTAAAAGATTTATTGTTTAAGGCTTTCGTAGAGTCTATTGAAGAGGGCTCTTTGAGCACTACTCAAAGGGTTAATTATGTTACTACCCAAACCTGGTAAAGATTCCAGGTTTATAGATAATTTGCATCCGATAACTTTGCTAAATACAGATTATAAAATATTTGCACACATATTTGCAGACAGACTTAAAAAAGGTATAAATAATATAATACATGAATCGCAGTTTTTTTAACAGGTCGCTCCATTCATAATAACATTAGACTGATCTTTGATTTGCTGGATTATAGTGATTGGATAGAGGATGAGGGTTTTATTTTATTTTTAGAAAAGCATTTGATATGTTAGAGCACTCCTTTTTTTGTTCCAAAACTTAGTCTTTTGGTTTTGGAGATAGATTTGTGAACATTATAAGGATTATTTATTTGGATATGAATAGTTCAATATCTCTTCCATTTGATATGTCTCAAAGGTTTTCAATTGGACGTGGGTTGCCCCCTTTCTCCCCTTATGTTTATTCTTGCAACAGATGCTTGCCTCTTTAGTTATTCATGACTCGAGTGTTAAAAAATTGAAGGTGTTTGGGGAAATAATTAGAATTAGTCAATTAGCTTATGATACCACTTTATTTTTACAGGACGCTCAAGGGGTTCAGGATTAATGCCGTCAAGATGGTGCACAGTGGTGTGTGTTTCCGGTAAAAGAAACACGAAATGGAATCCCAGTTTAACTTATTTATTCAAAAGGAGTTTTGTATATGTTAATTCACAAATGTATGGTCTGTAACAAACAAAATAGAAACAATGAAAAAACAGTTGTAATTATATCAGTAAATTATATAAACATTCAGTTATTATATAATATATAAATTAACAAATGGGTTAACTGCATGCCAATTATAATAAAATAATAAAGTAAACAATGACACGCAGATTGCACGCTCATTGCGTGTGCTCGATATTACAGCAGCAGTAAACATATAACATGTCATCAAATCAACATGTTCAAACAATATAGAACAAACCGGGTGATCTGTAACTAGAAAGAGAATATAATATCTTATAACATAATACAATGACAATCATTTTCATGCTCAAAGTCCAATATGAAAACTGTTCGGTTTCACTTTGTGACGCAGTTTAAATTGCATTCATTTTACGAGCAAATCTCGACATTCAGAACAATAATATTAACACCAAAGGGGGAATATATATGAAAACTCACCCGTAATCATTTAGGCACGGAGAAAAAACATATACGTCGCTGAATAACAGACCAGCCGGTCTAATTTGTAACTCAGATGCCGATTTTGCATGTCCACACCTAGCTGAGCGCTATATAATACAAATCACTCAGGGGGCGTGGTTAGGGCTTTCTCACAGGACGCAGGTCAGATTCCTCTTTCAATTTCTTTGGTTGAATTTTTTCTAAAGCTTCAGGTCTTCAATTAAATATGTCCAAATGCAAGCTTATGTCCATTCATCACTGTGACCTTACATCAATCAGTGGCATCCCTGTTAAGGATACAATTAAATATTTAGGTATTACAATTACAAGAAACACAGAGAGATGCATGGAAGTTAATTTTATAGATAAGTTAAAAAAGGCCAAAGTAATTTTAAATAATTGGTTACCAAGAGGCTTTTCTATTTTTGGCAGAGTTCTATTATCCCAAATCAGAGTTTTTGTCGAGGGTAATTTTTCCAGCAACTGCATTAGCTCCATCTTCATCAGTCTCCAAATTAATTAATCAAGCTTTATAAAATTTTATTTGGAAGAATAAATCTCATTTTATCAATAAAACTGATATAGTTAAAGGTGGGGTATGTGATTTTCTTTTTTGACCATTTTTTCAAAATAACTTGAAATCCTATTCCTAACCCACTTACTGGCTGTAAATTAGAAACACTGAAATGAAAATTAAGCAATTTAATCATCTGTGGAACGGGCAGGACTCGAAAAACTCCAGCCGATCATTTTTAAGACCATCTAGAATCATTGGACAGAAAATGTGTCAATCAAACGGTCGTACCATGCCCCCCTCCCCCCACCACCCTGGCGCGCGTGTCCCGTTCGTCATCAGCTGCTTTCAGATGGAGCGGCATTTACTACACAGAGCTGTAGTTCATCACTGACAAGCTGGGCAATTTACCCTTCATTATCACGGCCCAGCTTGTTAGTGAACTACGGCTCTGTGTAGTATACGCCGCTCCATCTGAAAGCAGCTGATGGCGATTTACTAATCAATGAATGCACTTTATGTTATGTGCTTTACTGACGAGATGCGCATAACAATCTCATCTGATAACGTTATATCGGTCAGCCCTATATTTAGCCATAAACTTCGGTGACAACCAGGACGTCCAATATATTTTTATATATTTTATATTTATACAATATATATTTACATTTCAAAAACATCAATTTTCTAACAATACTAATGATTTATGTGACTGTTGAATGTTAATAATATCTGGTGCAACTTACCGCTGAATGTTGTGCCATGTTGACGGTCTTAGCAGGTAAATGGTGACGTCATGCAGAAACTCCAACCTATGGTAGCCTGGCTCGCTCTCGCGCATCTGAGTTTTCGCTCGTGCATGATTGCGCGTCCATGTTTTTCGAATGGGTGGAGTCAGGGCCAGCGTTGGAGGAGAGAAGGTAGGACCTTATGAGTTGTGTATTTTCAAAATCTGCCGGCCGTTTTGCAAATCACATACCCCACCTTTAAGTAGAGATGGGCAGATCGAGGCTTCGTGAAGCAATGAAACAGTCGAAGCAAATGTGCCATTTTGTTTCGAGGCTTCGAATCAATCCGAAACCCGTCTCCACGGTGACACCTAGTGGTCACTTGCAGGTGTTGATCTGAAACAACCTTTACAAAGAGCTAATAAAAAATGTGTTTTTTTTTTTTTTATTGTATTTTTGTAATATATGAAGCTTGTAACCTGTAGTCTCTTCACATTGCATAATGTGATTTTGGTCATGAAAAATGAATATTAATAAAAATAAATCAAGCCACAATGTCTCCCTTTCTTATAGATTTTTATTCAAAAATATTAATTTCTCTGCTGTTGAAGGACTCAGCCTACTTCTTTTTTACAGATAATTTCTCCAGCCTTTGAAAAAATTCTCTCACAAGGGACACTTGTTGCTGGCATACAAAGATATTTTTTAGCTAGGACATACAAATGAGGAAAGATTACTGCTCTCTCTTTCCAGTAAGTTAGAGGATCATGAGTTCTGGGCAAAAACGCATCGCTGAGGTATTTTTTCACTTCCACTGTGGCATCAGCTGTAGGATTGTGTATCATCTGGGTCTCACGGATACGATTGTCAAAATGTTCCCATAAACTGTCTTGTGTTTCAACTGGTGTTGATGATGGGCCTGATGTTGACATTTGTGGTTCTGAATTAAAAGAAAACGGCAATTAGTAACGAATCATAAACTGACAACACATATGAAGTATAAATTTCATGAATCACATTACATAAGATAACATAGACTGAAACTCACCAGGAGTTGTGTTTGAACGCATCAGTGAAGCACACTCCAGTGTGATGTGCTTTTCAGCATCCAGGGCTTTGGCAGGATTTCCAAAAGCCACATTTTTAAACCTTGGGTCCAGCAGTGTAGCCAGTGCCAAGGCTCTAAAAGTCTCGTACCATCCACATCTGGAGTGCAGACCTTCTTGTAGATGTGAGCCTATGAGCCAAAACAAGAGAAAACCATATTAATTAAAATAATGACAACAATATGAGAGTTATGGCCAATTACACGTATGGTCATAGTGTCCTACCTAATTGTACAGTTGATTCCTGCGTTGCATTTCATTTTTTCTGTGCAAGCTTGTGCTGCAACATCCTGTACAATGGTATGAGCTTTGAAGCAGACACTCTCTGTTCCTCTGACATCTCTGTTGTTGCTAGTTTGAATGGTTGAAGAAGTGTCAATGACTGTTGAATAATGTCATACTCAAGACTTGTCAGGGGAGCAGTATCACTGTTTAAATTGGCAAGTGCAGCAGCCACTGGCTCACGTTGCTCATACAAGCGTTGTAGCATGTCGAATGTGCTGTTCCATCTCGTTTCAACCTCCTGTATCATTTTCAGACTTGGTCTGCCCATCAAGCTCTGCATCTCCACAAGCTTGTCCTTTGCTTTGCAGCTGGATCTGAACAACCCCACTATCTTTCTGGCTTTCTGGCGAATTTCATTGATGACTGGGGTTTGATCCAGGGCCTTTTTCACTATCAAATTCAAATTATGAG
Source organism: Xyrauchen texanus (assembly GCF_025860055.1). Classification (NCBI taxonomy): domain Eukaryota; kingdom Metazoa; phylum Chordata; class Actinopteri; order Cypriniformes; family Catostomidae; genus Xyrauchen; species Xyrauchen texanus. The sequence continues at coordinate 25,944,510 of NC_068280.1, read as the reverse complement.
CAAAACATGGGACATATAAAATGTATATTCACAAAGTATAATATTATATTGACAACATTTGTTTTTAAAGTGATTGGCAGTTGTGATTGGGATGTTAGGCATGTCTTAGTCCATGGCCTTTCTAAACAATGGCCCAACACTTAGTTATTATATTTCACTTATAATTAGCCTATATTTCAAACAATGCATACCTTGCTTAGATGGCCCAGCAGTGTCAGTAGCAGGCCTTGGTACAGGGGGAACACTACCATCCTCTGCACCCTGCAGAATGGCAGGATGAATGCTCCTCAAATGGCGCATCATGGATGATGTATTGTTGCAGTAGGCTGAGCTGCCGATCACAATACACACATCTCACTTTATTTGGGGTTTCCAAATGGAAATGCTCCCACACCACAGATGTACGGCATCTCTTCTGTGGAGCCTCCATTTCTATCTATCTATCTATCTATCTATCTATCTATCTATCTATCTATCTATCTATTTTATATGTAGCCTATCTAATAATCTATATGTATCTGTAATATATGTATCTATCTATTAATCTATATATCTATATCTATATCTATATATATATATATATATATCTATATCTATATATATATATATATCTATATATATATATATATATATATATATATATATATATTTCTATCAATGCATCTATTCATGTGTCACTATATGTACTCTGTGTGTCTCTAAGTCAATGTGTAAATGTAAATTAAATCCTAAATATAACTAAACAAATCGCACTATAAATGTCACTATATCACCAAAAATCCACTATCTCAAAACCAAACTCCTCTCACAAAAACCCACGATATGAAAATGCGTTGACAAAACTTTTATACTGTGTGATTGTGTGATTTGTTCCCGAACCGACCAATCAATGAAACCCTGATTCGGCGGAGCACTCCACCTGATGAAACACTTAGACGCTTCATTTAGCCGTTGTCACGTGACGTGGGTGTTTTGAATCACGCTTCGGATCAGTGTTTCGAATCATCTTTGCTTCGGGATCTCGCAAAGCTTCGGAACGTCTGTTTCGCGCCAGCCATCCTTACCTTTAAGTCATATGACAAAGGTGGATTAAATATAATTGATTTTGAACAAATTAATTTGTTAAAATTGAAATGGCTAAAATGTTTTTTATGCAACTCTAATAGTTTTTAGACTATAAAAAAATTGAATTCTGACTTAAATGTGACTTTCAAATATCTAAACTTCCAGTGAAATTATCTGCATCTCATCAACAAGTCTTGTTACAGTGGAAACTAGCGCATACTCATAATTTCAAACCGCACAACGCCATCATCTGGAATAATAAATAAATTCTTCACAGAAACAAATCACTTTTTTATGAAGAATGGTTTTACAGAAATATATGGTCTGTGAGAGATTTATTTGATGATTCTGGCGAGTTAATGGTACTCCTTTTACTCAAACATGGTTTTATATGCCATCCTAAACAATGCTTTACGGTAATATCTGCCATACCTTCTGGAATCAAATTATTAATTAAAGGTTTGTTATGTCATGGAATCACCCCTTTTTTACCATCATTATTCCTTGGGTAAATTGAGCTTACAAGTGAAAAATGCTCTAATAGTTATATTAAACCAACCCTTAATAATATTCTCTACCCTTTTCGATCGGTAAGAAATCATTTGGATCTTTTGACAAGCAAACTCTTAAATATATTAGAACCACCTATTTAAAACTTCCTATTCATCCTAAAGTCAAAGAAACTCATTTTAAAATTTTAGATATTTATCCTTCTAGTGAGTTTCTAAATATTAGATTTAGACTAATATTGAAAAAGCTCTTTGTAGATTTTGTAACTCCTTTACTGAGAATACTGATCACATTTTTTTTCACTTATAAATTCTCGCATGCTTTTTGGGATCGAGTGCAGAACTGGTTGAGTGAGAAAAAGGTTGCTGTATTGAAATTGTCTTTTGTAGATATTAAATATGGGAATTATGAAGAAGGCAAAGTAGGGTTTTTGATTAACAATATTTTGTTGTTGGCCAAACATTTTATACATAAATGTAGATTTTTTAAATCTTCCCCCGTTTGTAGATTTCAATAATTATCTGGTTCAATGCCTAAAAGCCCTGGTCAAAAATAAAAATGCTGTGATTTTGTACTTGAAGAATATAATTTGTTTTAACATTTTTATTTATTTTTAGTACCCTGGTGAATTCATATGATGTTGTAATTTTTATTATTATTATTATTATTATTTTGTCTTTTATATTATTATTTTTGTGTGTCAGCAAATGTTAAAATTAAGTTGACTGTAATGTATATGCCATTTTGTAATATTTTTGATGTTTGCTTAATAATTTTTTTTTTTTTTTTTTTGGAATCTCGCGAAATTGACGAAAGAGGGATCCCTTCTAGACACGGTCGACCGTGCTACGTCATCAAGTACTTACTTCCTGTTGCGATTTTGTTTTTGGTGGCGCCAGATCGATAAAGTCTTTTTTAGCAAGTCAGTCCACTCGGCGGTCATCTTCCTTGGCAGCTATTTTTCCATGTAAACAAGCGCCATATATGTGCAGCTCCTATATACTTGAATGGGGAAACACCGAAATCCCCAAAACGGTTGGCGAAGTTTACGAAAAAAAATAACCTATTTCAAATCAGCAGTAAACTCTGACAACACTGGTATTATAAATTGTGCTTCTTTACCTTAGATTACGCAACAAAAAAAAGAAAAGGAAACGCAATTTCCCATCTTGTATGCGCATGCACGTTCACGAGCTGATTGACAAGTGGTTTTTGTATCTAAAAGGTGATTGGGTATTTTACCTGTAAGGTGGGACTTTCTTCTACGTCTGTTGACCGCTAGAAGTTTGTTGGCTAATGGACAAGATTTTAAAAAGTATATAGAAGAGTTATCTAGTAAACCCGATGTATTTGTGTACAGGAGACATGGTTAAGACCAAATTTAGATTTTAGACTAGTTGGATATGATTGTGTTAGATATGATAGGAGGGAAGGAGTATGGGGTGGATATGTAACATTTATTAGATAAGATGTTGCATTTAGATAGATAGGAATAGGAAATTAGCAAGAATATATAATCGTAGAGATCTGGACAAAGGAAGGAGAGCTCAAAATTATTAATTACTATAATCCTTGTAAGAAATTAGATCTGAGTAGTTTAATGCAAATCGAAGGAATGGATGGAAATAGGAGAGTGATATGTGGGGATTTTAATGCACAAAACACATTATGGGGAGGAATAAAAACAGATGTAAATGGAGAGGTGATTGAAGAACTGTTAGAGGAAAAGGACATGGTTTGTTTAAATGATGGGAGAGGGACGAGACTTGATGTACATACAGGGAATATGTCAGTATTGGATTTAACTTTGGTATCGAATAATTTAGCAGGCAAATGTGAGTGGGATGTATCATATGAAACATCAATCGGGAGTGTTCATTATCCAGTGTTTTGTAGAATATTATTACAGGGAAATAAACAACAAGGAAAAACAATAAGGAAATGGATATCTGACAGTGCGAAATGGGAAGTTTAGTTTTATTTGTGAGAGAGAAATGGACAAAATAGATTTAAATGAAGATATTGATGATACTGATACAAAATTGAAAACCTTGAATTGAAATGAAATTAACAGCTCAATGGATTCTCTGTTAACTATAAGAAATGAAGACAAGAAATGAAGACAAGAAATTTGTAAAAAAGGAAACCAACTGGATGGAAAGAAGCAGTGATTATTTCTATTAAGAAACCAGGAAAGGACTCCTCAATTACAAAGAATTATAGACCAATAGCATTGACAAGATAATGGAAAGACTGATTACGGAAAGAATAGCATTTTATTTGGAAAGTAGAGGAATTCTATCACCTCATCAGAGTGGTTTCAGGAGAGGGAGAGGAACTATGGACCCTATTATATGTCTGGAAACAGACATTAAGAAAGCTCAAGCTAATAAAGAATCAATGATGGCAGTTTTCTTCGATTCGAAAAAGCATATGATATGTTTGGACAGAAGGATTAATGATCAAACTTGATATGATAGGAATAGCAGGTAGAATTTATTATTGGATTAAATACCTTTTATTTGATAGATTTATTCAAGTTAGAGTTGGAAAGCCATATCTGGAAGTTATATGTTGGAAAATGGTACCCCTCAGGGCAGCATCATTAGTCCAATACTCTTTTTCCATTATAATAAATTACGTATTTTCTCAATATTGGGTGACATTGGGTGATCATTGTTTGCTGATGATGGAGCATTGTGGAAAATGGGAAGGAATATTAATCATATTACAGGAAAAATACAAGAGGCAATTGAGGTGGTAGAAAAATTGTCATTTGCATGGGGATTCAGGTTTACAGTAGAGTAAACCAAAACATTAATATTCACTAGGAAAAAAGGCATTGATACACAGATAAAGATGTAGAGACAAAATATTGAATGAGTTAAAGTTTTTAAGTTTCTGGGTGTGTGGTTTAATGCAAAATTAACATGGAATGAAAATATTCACAAGATAGTCACTAAATGCAAAAAATATTTTAAACGTGATGAGATATCTAAGAGGATCAGAATGGGGAGCGAGTAGATCTGCAATGAAAAATATTTATATAGCACTGATTAGATCAGTGTTAGATTATGGAAATATAGCTTATGAATCAGCAGCAAAAACTGAATTAAAGAAGCTGGATGTGATACAAGCTCAAGCTTTGAGACTCTATTGTGTTGCTTCTAAAACAACTCATGTATTTACTGTTCAGGTTGAAGTGGGTGAAATGCCGCTACACATCTGACGCAAGCAGTTAATGATGAACTATTGGGTAAATTTTCAAGGTCATTCAGAAGACCATCATCCAACAGTAAAGGTACTCCTTCCATGCTGGGAAAAGGAAAGGTCTAAACAGAAGTGCTTTGCATGGAATAGTGATAAAGCTAGAGAAATGACTTTAAGTCAAAAAAGATACATTCCTGCAGTGTTGCTGTCAATACCTCCACCTTGGATGTTTCCTGCAGTATTAATGGATTTTTATATTTTACAGTTAATGAAAGTGTATAAAGACTCTGGAAATATTGTAGATGTTGTTGAAGATAGGCTAAACTGTATACCAAGCATATACGGATGGATCTAAAGATCCTAATATTGGGAAAAAAGGTTTTGCCTTCAGTATTCCATCCTTAAAAAATTCTGTTAATAGGAGAACATCAGATCATTTGTCAGTATACACAGTAGAGATGATGGCAATTGCAACAGCATTACAGTGGATAGAAGAGACACAAATTAAAAAGGTTGTTATTTGTACAGATTCTTGTTCGGCATTACAGTCACTGCAATCATTCACATCTCACAGTAGACAGGATATAGTCAACGAGATATATGAAAATCTGTGTAGATTAAAGAATATGCACATCATGACAATATTTATGTGGATACCAGCTCATAGGGGGATAAAGGCAATGAAGTGGTTGATGGGTTAGCAAAACAGGCTTTGGAAAATGAGGAGATCATGAATATCTCACTTAGTAAATATGAAGCAAAAGCAATAATTAAAGCATATACTTTTAAGGAGTGGCAACAAAAATGGGATACAGGAAACACAGGACGTCAACTTTATGAAATACAAAGAGAAGTAGGCCTAGGGTTAGCTAGGATAGCTAAAAGAAGCACCAAAGAGGAAAATATTTTAACAAGATTAAGAGTTGGGCATACCATGCTGAATACAACTTTAAAATGTATTAATAAACATCCAACAGGATTGTGTAAGCACTGTGGAATAAAGAGTCAGTAGAACATGTTATTTGTGTCTGCCAAAAGTATTCTAATGAACGAGAAATAATGGAAAGGGAACTTAGAAAGGAGGGAGTGGAAGAAATAAATCTTAAAAATATACTTATTCATGGATTAGATAGTTTATTTCATTATCTCAAGAAAAAAGAGTTAATTAAGATAATTTAGTTTTTTTTTTTGTTTTGTTTTTTTTTCCACGAAATGGGTAAACTCTGGTCCACACTCCAATACAGTAGGTGGCGATAATGCACCTTAATGTTGGTGCCACCCGCCATAAAACCGAAGTAGTAGTACATCTATTGACCATTGGGTATTCTAATTTCTCCCATTAATTTTAATAGAATTGTCCCGTCTTTGCTAAATATTCTGTCTTTGAACTTCCACAGTCGATACTTTACCAGAGACGGGCCACTTCCATTTAACTGGATGGGAGAAATGGGTCAACGGATGTAGAAAATAAGTCCCGCCTTACAAAGGTAAAAGAGCCAATCGCCTTTTAGATACAGACAGCGATTGTCAATCAACTCTAGAACGCGCATGGGTATTAACTGCTGGGGAAATTGCGTGTTTTAGCATAATATGAGGTCACAAGAACCACAATTTATGATATGAGTATTATCAGATTTTATTGCTGATTTGAAATATGTTCTTTGATCGTAATCATGACCGACCGTTTTTGAGATTTCGTTGTCCCCCATTCAAGTAGATCGGAGCTTCACTTGCATGACTGGAAATACCCTCCCGAGACCGAGAGCATTCCAAAAATGGCCGACAGTGTACTGACTTGCTAGAACTACTTTTATTTTACTTCCACAGTGGAAGTCAAACAGTCGTCAATTTATTAATTATTAACTACAAAAATATATTTTGATTTGTCGGGTGTTTTCCGAAGATACATTGGCTGCATCCGAAAACGTTTCAGTTAATGGCTTAACCGACAACGTTTTGAATGAATGGAACTCTCAAGAAAACTGGTCTTATAACACCTTATTTTTATCCTGCCTCCTTATACAGCCTCCGAAGGCAACATTCTCCAGTTTACTCTTCATACAGGAAGATTCTACTGACTCGCACATTGCAAAGGGAACTGTTGTAGTGGTAAGTACAACCGAGCAATGTTGTTTGATATGTGTAGTGTTTTTGTTATTATCAGTTTCAGCATTGGCATCATTAAAGTTCATCTGTGTAGTTTAAAGGACACAATCGTAGTGCTTTGTACTTTGTAATTAGATACAGTAACTCGCTGTTTTAACGCTACGTTCTTTTTTTGTGTTGAAATAAAGCTATTTTTTTGTCTACCCAGTTACAGAAATTCAAATAACTGGTTGCCCCATCATAATGGTAGGTCTAGTTATGGATTATGTTTTTTCGGTACATTCATTCAAGGCTGTATGATTGATTGTACAAATTAACAAAGCATGACCAACCTTTTCAAGCCATCATTAAAAGTATTTGATTTGTTATTACAGGCCAGTGAATTTGGTGCTGTTGTGTGGTATGCCAATCCAGTTTATTCCCGCTACTGGCAGCACTACCTGCATGCCATGAGCTGGCACCAGAGGCACAAGTGGGCATACAGAAAAGCAATGGAGGCTGGCTATGTCCAGGCACTTTATTCCACGTACTCCTCTACCATGCAGCGGTACTCGGATTGGCATGCAAATGAGACCTGGGGCAACAGTAACAGAGCATCAGGTTCAGACAAAAAAAGGGAGAATGAAACTACTGATTCAGACATTGAGATGGAGGAGGAGAGTTCGGATGAGAGCCAGATTGAGTGTGACGTAAGCAACATGGACATCTCAGAAGAACTGCGGCAATATTTTGCCCAGACTGAGCAACACAAGCAGGAACTCAGTGAGTGTTTAACAGCATATGTGGAAATTGTAAACTTTTAGCAGGAATAGTCTGCTCATTTTGCAGTTTCACTCATTAAGATAATTTAAAGTACACTATATATTAGTGATTTTTATATTGAATTTAACAGACTGTAGGAGTATTTCATTCTTATACTCGAATTCAAATTTTTTTTGGGCCAACTTACAACAGCAATTCATTAAACACGGAACTGATCAGATCTAATATTGAGAGTGCGGATTGGGCTGGCAACAGTAATGTATGGAGACATAAACGATGAGTAATTAATTAGAATGTCTTTACTTGAAGTTTAAAATATGTAACCCCCCCCAGTTTGTCGATGGTCAAACAAAGAGATAGACCTGCCCTCAACTCACGCCAACGTTGTTGGGACAGGTCTAAGCAGGTCACTCAAAACAAACACAAGAATTTTCATTGTGTTACACAGTGTTTATAGTTTTTGAGAAAATAAACCTATGAAGGGCTTACTTATAGTTGTCTCTGCAAATTAAGCTGGGATAGGAGAAAGTATTTTAACATAGAAAAAGTTACATCAGCTTTAAAATGCACTCCGATTTTTTTTTATTTTTTTTTTTTATTGGATTGCACTGACATCTAGCTATTGTAGATTTAGCATCATGAAAAAGCTCTCCGTTACCGATGGTGTTGTAGAAATGCACTATACGCAACCGGCCATAATTAATTTAGTGTGTGAGAGAAAGCTCTCAATTACAGCACAAATTATTATTGAGATAATGTAAGTAATATTTATCCAGTCATATGATCTCAACATGGTTGCATTAATAAACGTGCACTCCAGCACCATGTAAAATAAAGCAACCATATAACTAGAGAATTAATCTCATGTACATCATATTTTTCAAACTAATTTTTAAAAAATGCTATTAATTAGTTTAAAAAATTAAGACGAGTGCATCATAATCTAAATCTACTAAATCCTATCAGTTGGCATGGTTGTAACATTCAAGAGAGCCTCCTTGAAGGTTAACTTATGCTATTCTTCATTAAAGCCCTTTCACAGTATTTAATTTATTTCCATTGGGTTTTCCTAAAATCCTTCATGAAAGACTTCTAAGCCATGAAGGTCCGTGTATCTTTTGGTCATTCGATTTTCCTTTTAGAATCGGGTATTCAAAAACAAAAAAACAAGTGGCTGTTTGATTTTTGTTTTAAAATACAAAAATTTAAATTAAAATACAAAGCGTTTCTCTTTTTCAGTGTCAAAAAGGGATGAGTGATATTTAAAAAATAATTTGAGTTTCATTTTCTATTTCGGATAACAAAAAATAAAATGACTTTAAAACAGAAACGAAAAAAGGACCGTTTGTGCATATTCCGAGACCGGATGTGGTCATTTACGTGACAAGAGCGCCAATGAGGACGGAGCAGTGTCAAGATTATTTTTCATTCACATAATAAGAAAGCAATTAAAACTGTTCCTATATGTGAGTCTTTTGATATATTTACATAATTTTTAGCCTTCCAACCTGGCTGTATTGGTTTTCTCTTTATATATGTATTATTGTAGTTTTGACTGTACATTGACTTTGTTTGTTTGAAGCTTAATAAAATAAAAATATAGCTGCGAGCAGCGATTTCGGGCCCAAGCCCCGGTGGCACCGCCACCCCCGTGCCTTTAGGGTCGCTGTGCACAACGGGCAATAACGTAACCTCGCTTTGACCGTCGAGAAGACGTGCGCTGTAGAGCTCGCATCAGCGCGGGCTCTGCAAAAGTGCGCATCGAGGGACACATCAACAACAAAGTGTGCGCGAGCACCCTTCTGATACCTAAAATGAAAAATGAGACACCCTACGGTCTCATGGAGTTAATGGACACACGAAATAAGTACACAAGACTGAAAATTCATATGAAGTGTGCCATTTGGGACAGGGTCTATGACCGTGAACCACAATAGTCACATCTATGAGGTAATTCAAATGTAGAATAATTTTTAACGTGATAGGATGTCATAGGTCAATATCTTTTGCAGCACTTAAACGTGTTAATCCAGAAGGCCAGTATTTATCCGGAGGTCTTTGTACAGGTTTATGAATGTAATTATAATTTACGCACCGCTGAAGTTTCATCGAGATCAGTTAATGTATGCAGAAGTTATAACACACTTCCTTGCTTTCATGCTCCCTTTATGTGCTTTTTGGAGCTTCAAAGTTCATTTGCAATGTGTTCCACATTCAAACCAAGATATCTGACTTTCTGTTGGTCTGAGCTAATGACTGTAAATTGGAAAGCTGTGCGGCTCCCTCCACACACACACACACACAGAATAGCAGGGGCACTCTGTCTGTCAGAGAGAGAAAAATTCCAAGAAATCCACATTCAAACCACAATATCTGACTTTCTGTTGGTCGGAGCTAATGACTGTAAATTAGAAAGTTGTTCGGCTCGACGAGAACAATATACACGCCAAGTTTTGTAACTGTAGATAGAACTAACTAAGTTATAACACACTTTGTGTCCTTTTTTAGTCCTAAATCAATTTCCTCGCCACGGCCAAACCGTTCGAGATATCAAAAATCCGTCCGGAATGTAGCATCCTCAATGTCTTGACTTCATGCCGATTCATTCTCTAGGAGGAATGTATATAATTCCAGAGCATGTGTTTCCAAACAACCCATAATAGCCGACTTCCTGTTGGGCTGGCGTGAAACTTAGAGCACGAAAGTTGTTCGGCCCGATGAGATCTACAAGTGTACCGAGTTTCATATTATTACATGCAAGCATGTTTGATATATGGACAAGTGTTCGAATCCCATTCCAGGGGGCGCTGTTGAGCCCCCCTGCCACGCCCGGGTACCATCTTCGGCCCGGCCCGCGGGTTCTGACCCGTGTGCAAAGTTTCAAGAGTTTGAGCACGTTAAGGGCCCCAAAACCTTGAAAAACAAAAATAACAGCATTTTCACTCAACAGCCAAATCACCCCCCTCCCCACAGACACAGAGAGACGTAGGGTCAGTGAGAGAGGGAGAGTAAATTCTCCAAAACATCCACATTCAAACCAAAATAAGTTGTCCGGCTCGATGAGAACAATATAATTACTGAGATTTGTGACTGCGGGTCAAAGTGTAAAGCAACCCCCCCACTTTTGTCAAAAGGTGGCGCTACTGAGCCCCTGCACCACGCCCGTTTCTGAAACTTTGCACATGTCTACTGGCTAATAAATGTGATGTGTCTGTCGAGTTTCATGCAATTTCAAGTATGCTAAGAGTCTCAAAAGCATCAAAAAAGAATATTCAAGTTTGAAGCGTTGCCGCGGCAACAGTATCGAAGATATCAATAATCCTTTCACATGTCTACATCTGCCGTGTGTTTACATTATACACCTAAAGTTTTAAGTAAATCGGGACCAAGTTTTCGGACCCTGTTCCAGGGGGCGCTTTCGAGCCCCCCTGCCACGCCAGGGTACCAGCTTCAGCCCGGCCCTAATGGCCGCGGGTTCTGACCCGTGTGCAAAGTTTCAAGAGTTTTCGAGCACGTTAAGAGCCCCAAAAGTGCCCCAATAGTCGTAAAAAAAATAATAATAATAGTAATCCTAACGAAATCAATAGGGCCTTGCCTTTTCAAGGCTTGGGCCCTAATAATCCTAACGAAAACAATAGGGCCTTGCCTTTTCAAGGCTTGGGCCCTAAAAAAGGACTGAGCTGTGTAGAAAAAAAAAAAGAAAAAGTATGTGCTGTGTAATTGAGCGTGATACATGGACCTGGAGCAATACGTTATAACCACCAGCCACAATAGCAGCACGTGGCTATATATATATATATATATATATCTGAATAACAGGAGGAGCTAGAGGTCGACCGATATGGGTTTTTCTGGCCGATGCCGATCTTTTGAAATCCGGGTCGGCCGATAAATGCTGCCGATTTATTTTGGCCAATATGTGCTTGTTTTTAACCTCTTATTTGAACCTTTTATTTGAAAGATAAAATGTAACACAAATAATTACTTAAGATAGACAAAATTTCTCAACAAATACATTTATTGAACACTTGACCAATCTGCACTTAAATTAAAAATGTATAATGTAAAAACATATTGTATAAATAATGTATATTAAATAAAGCAGGTGTTACAAACTGCTCCGAGACACGAAGGTCGAGATCCAAATGCAGCTTTAATTAAGGGGGCAATCCAGACACGTAATCCAATATTCAGAGCATCCAAGAGAAGCACAGGCATAACTAGGGATGGGTATCGTTAAGGTTTTAATTATTTATTATTTAGTTGGTATTACTACTCTTACCGATACTGCTTATCGATCCGGTACTTTAACGGTATTCTTAACGGTTCTTTTTGTTATATTAAACAAAGATAAACAAAAGATTAACAATTACACAAAGATAAACGTTATATAGGCACAGTGATTTAATTTCAGGAAAGTCTACTAACATTACTGTTCAGGTGTGGTCTAAAAAGAAATCTAATAAAGTAATCAATTTTAAAATAACACTGCATAGTTTATCATAGATCGATTAATGCTTATTAATGCAGAAGTTATTCATTCAAGAGCTGTAAGTGATTTTGTCTTTGCCTTTTGTTGTTTGATTCGCAGTAATGGCTCAATCGTCAGCACGTTCATTAGACTGCTTCCCCTTTAAGACCGAGTCTAATAGGCTCCTGATGCCCCATATTTTCTCCCAACTATTTCAATAACTACGTCCATTTAAGACATAAACTGTGTTTAAGTGAATCTCCAAGCTGGTCGTTTTGACATATTTTTGTGTATAGTTGATCGTTTAGACGCGCATATGAAACCCAAAGTAGCCTATACTTTGCTTGTCTCGTTGCGGTCTGTTTCGGAGCGCACGCCGCCTTGGGAATGGTATCTCTTGCGCTCTTTTTATTATTAAATGTGTCCTGCAATTTAGCAACAGTAGCTAGACTGCATTTTACAACAATCACCGATCGTGCTGATTCTGACGATAAGTTTGAGTTTTAGGGAGAAATGTCAGTGCACCGCTGTGAAGGGAAGGAAGTTGTGCTAGACAGAATGCGGCTTATGTATAAATATTCTTTTTATAATCTTTGGAAGGCGAAATCTAGAATAAAATCAGACTAATATCACAGATCTAAAGTGTAACCAGTTCTGTCCTCCGTCATCACTCATTAAACAGGGCTCGTGTTGTGCTCGCTGTGGCACCGCGTGAGGGAGATCTGTCTCTCTCTCTCTCTCTCTCTCTCTCTCTCTGACTGCGAATAGCTAAATTGCATCACAGAAAAATGGTTTCATATTATTATACATAGAAATGGCTGGAGAGATTAAATAACTTTCTCTTTATAGCAATAATAAATGTATTTTCTTAATTTCTCCAGTACCGACAGCAGAACCAATAACGTCCGAGCTTACCAAAGCCAGTCCTTCACTAGCCTATAGTGCGTTGGTATCTTTTTTTTATTACTTATTTCTCTGCATTGAGTGACAACCCTCTCAAATATAAGACACACAAACAGAACAAATAAAAGTCTCAGATTCACTGTCTGTAATTGCAAAATTCTTGCTTACTTACTGTGACATGATAGCAACCCTTCTTCTGTGATAATGCAACTTCAACTACGCTCTCAATATCCAAAGTAGCCGAACGTCATGCCGCCTATTTGTCGCGTTTTTTCTTGAAGTTGGCAGTAACATCAAAAGTTTTTAATTAAATATAAAGGAGTTATACAAATTTAATCCTTACCGTTTTCTCCAAGGAGCTTAGCTCCTTCCTTTGGCACTGGATGAGGTCTGTTCACTCTGCTGGAAAATGACTCTAGGGGCAGCGTGCGTCGAACATGTGTTCCACAACAACACTAGGCTGCCCACAGATGCGCCTGCCTAATAATCGGCTTGATATACTTGGATATTGGCCGATTATGTTAAAAAATGCGATTAATCGGTCGACTTCTAGGAGGAGCCCACCAACTATTAACTTAACGCTGCTATTTATTCTTCGTCTTTCCAGTGGGTTGTCACAAACACTAGAGACAAGAAATATTTTTTTTTATACCTTTTTATATGAATTATGGTTTTGGGTAAATCAGAAGAAATAAACAGAACATGAATTGAAATGAAACCAGTACGGTCAAAACAATATACCAAAAGACAGTCTGTAAAGTAACCAATAGAAAAAAAAATGGCAATGATAATAAACATAAAAAAACTTATCAGATCGTAGATGAATGATTCATTAGGCAAGTATTTAATCACTACCATGACATTTTGAAAATGGTGTATGTTTAGGCAAATGTCCAAATCCCTTCGATGTTGAAGAGAAAATCCACTCATACAAAAAACAGAGTCACCTTTCAAGTGCTCTTCAATTACTCAAAAAAAAAAAAAAACACAAGATCGTTCACAGAGGTAAATCCTTGAACTCTGGATGTTTAATTATGCGCAAGGAAATTGCAGTGAGAACAATCCATTGGGGAGAAACCATTTGATATTCACATATGTATTGCCTTGGTGACTATTTTAAAGATTTAAAGAGTATAAGGACTCCTTTGAGTTTTGCTTGAGGTGTAAGAATAATCTCATGCTTCCCTTTTCCTAAAAAACTGACGACTTCTATCATACATGCCAGATTATATACCAGGGGTTTTAGCACTCAAGCGCCCCCTAGTGATGAGTACTGTGACGGTGGTAATCATGAAATTAATTACTCGTTACAGAACTACACACAGTTACCCAACCATTTTAACATCAAATAAATTATTTATTTAAGTCTTATTGTATAACTCTTTTAGGTTTTTTTTTCTTTCTAAAGCATTTAGTGTACTTCAGTCAAAACAGAAATCATTCTCATACCACAATTTCCAAAACTTAGAGCATGGTGTTCACACACTCATAATAAATATACAGTGGGTACGGAAAGTATTCAGACCCCCTTCAATTTTTCATTCTTTTTTAGATTGTAGCCATTTGCTAAAATCATTTGTTCATTTTTTTTCCTCATTATTGTACACACAGCACCCCATATTGACAGAAAAACACAGAATTGTTGACATTTTTGCACATTTATTAAAAAAGAAAAACTGAAATATCACATGATCCTAAGTATTCAGACCCTTTGTTCAGTATTTAGAAGAAGCACCCTTTTGATCTAATACAGCCATGAGTCTCTTTGGGAAAGATGCAACAAGTTTTTCACATCTGGGTATCCTCTGCCATTCCTCCTTGCAGATCCTCTCCAGTTCTGTCAGGTTGGATGGTAAACGTTGGTGGACAGCCATTTTCAGGTCTCAAGAGATGCTCAATTGGGTTTAAGTCAGGGCTCTGGCTGGGTCATTCAAGAACAGTCACGGAGTTGTTGTGAAGCCACTCCTTCGTTATTTTAGCAGTGTGCTTAGGGTCATTGTCTTGTTGGAAGGTGAACCTTCGGCCCAGTCTGAGGTCCAGAGCACTCTGGAGAAGGTTTTCGTCCAGGATATTCCTGTACTTGGCCGCATTCATCTTTCCCTCGATTGCAACCAGTCGTCCTGTCCCTGCAGCTGAAAAACACCCCCACAGCATGATGCTGCCACCACCATGCTTCACTGTTGAGACTGTATTGGACAGGTTATGAGCAGTGCCTGGTTTTCTCCACACATACCGCTTAGAATTAAGGCCAAAAAGTTCTATCTTGGATATCTCATCAGACCAGAGAATCTTATTTATCACCATCTTGGAGTCCTTCAGGTGTTTTTTAGCAAACTCCATGCGGGCTTTCATGTGTCTTGCACTGAGGAGAGGCTTCCGTCGGGCCACTCTGCCATAAAGCCCCGACTGGTGGATGGCTGCAGTGATGGTTGACTTACTACAACTTTCTCCCATCTCCCGACTGCATCTCTGGAGCTCAGCCACAGTGATCTTTGGTTTCTTCTTTACCTCTCTCACCAAGGCTCTTCTCCCCCGATAGCTCAGTTTGGCCGGACGGCCAGCTCTAGGAAGGGTTCTGGTCATCCCAAACATCTTCCATTTAAGGATTATGGAGGCCACTGTGCTCTTATGAACCTTAAGGGCAGCAGACATTTTTTTTGTAACCTTGGCCAGATCTGTGCCTTGCCACAACTCTGTCTCTGAGCTCTTCAGGCAGTTCCTTTGACCTCATGATTCTCATTTGCTCTGACATGCACTGTGAGCTGTAAGGTCTTATATAGACAGGTGTGTGGCTTTCCTAATCAAGTCCAATCAGTATAATCAAACACAGCTGGACTCAATTGAAGGTGTAGAACCATCTCAAGGATGATCAGAAGAAATGGACAGCACCTGAGTTAAATATGAGTGTCAGAGCAAAGGGTCTGAACACTTAGGACCATGTGATATTTCAGTTTTTCTTTTTTAATAAATGTGCAAAAATGTCAACAATTCTGTGTTTTTCTGTCAATATGGGGTGCTGTGTGTACAATGAGGAAAAAAAATGAACTTAAATGATTTTAGCAAATGGCTGCAATATAACAAAGAGTGAAAAATTTAAGGGGGTCTGAATACTTTCTGTACCCACTGTACATAATCATCTTGAGCAATCAACAAAGCATTTCATCAACCACTGCGATAAATGTATTAACAAAATGTCATCAGTTAACACTTCATGTATTGAAGTCCACAAATAAAAATAATAAAGTGGTAGTTCAACTCACATAACATAAAATAAATAGTTCAATTCATTTACATTTTTTAATAGTTCATAAATGACCACGAGAATTTAGCATGCTTTAGTTGAGGTGTGTGTGTGTGTGTGTGTGTGTGTGTGTGATCTCCGTTTGTAGTGTCTTTTTTGTAGGTTTTAGGGCAAGTGAACAGTTTATTGTTTCAGCAGTCCTACCTGGAGTCAGACGCACAGTATCTTGGCTTTGTGTCTCAGTCCACAACGAAAAGTAGTAACTCACACGCGCTGCCACGATCAGCTCCCGCTCAGCCTAGGCAATTCTGATAACGAGTGTCTTCAAGGAATAGCAATAATGACAATCCAGATCCTCTTTGCAGCTAGCGAAATACTTAAAAACAGCAATCTCCAAGCGAGTTCGTCTTTTTCGGCGGCATTGTAATGGAAACTCATAACAATGTTTATTCAGCTCACGCACAGCCCACAGCAACTCGAATTTATCCAGCTCACATTCACTCTGTTTTTCAACTTCCTCGCCTTAACCTCTCGCACCTGTTGCTTAAATAATCCCGCTACGTCCTTCCATCTCCGAACCTCTCCTAATAACCACATTGCATTTTGGTCAATGTAGTTCCTTCCTTTCGCCACACTCTCCTCCCCTTGAACAAAACATCTCATAGTTCTCTATGAAGATGTACAAACATTAAAATACTAAAAACTCCTCTTTTGAAGATTCATTGAAGAGATCGAGAATCGTTTGATTCTCTTGAGCCTCCTATTAGGTGGCAGTTGGAAAACAGGGTTTTAAGTTGCAGACAGAGGGGTTACCAGGATATCATGTTTGGGGGGGCATTTGGCTTGTTTGGGGGGCAACATAAACAATTGAAAAAATCAGCGCAAAATTAAGCTATACTACACACAATCTGTTTTAGTGCATATCTTTTTCTAAGCCAGGAACCCAGAGATAGGCACAGGGGCCCTATTAGACTATAGGGCTTAAACTGGATTTTTGTTGTGTCAGACCTCACTCATCTGCTAGCGATGGAAAAATATGCTCAAAACAATCCACTTTTAAATTGTAATTTATCATCAGATGCAGAGGCGTTTCCAGCATTGAAGGACATCTGGGGCTTAGCCCAGACAATTTAATTTTCACACTAGCAACCACTTCCCTGTAGTCCAAAGCTGGTGAGAGGGTATTCTTTGAGTTTTGCTCTGGCTGGGCCTGTTTCTACAGTTCCTAAATCTTCCACTCTAATACTATCCTCGACTAACTCATCCTCTCTCCTCCCTGAATCATCTGTGATGCAAAAGAACAGATACAGCACATAACTTATTGCAAATCAGCTTCAAACAACTAATTCATCAAGTGCTACATATGTCATATTGTAGACCAATACTATTGAAGAAAATGTATTGGGAAGAGCAAATCAGTGGGATTGCCCTAATATCTATCATGATTCTTGAATTTTCATGTACATTAACATAAAGTCATCACAAAAGAGTTATATTATAGTGAGTAAAGTGAGGTAAAAAAAAATATTGAATATAAATAATTTATATTTTTTGACATAAATAGTCAAAATTATGTATAAGATCCTAAGTTAAAGCAATACATGAATGACTTTAGTCCAAGTTCATTGACACACTATGGCATCGAACTGTATATAATTCTCATCATCTCTATGAGAATAATTCATCTGTCAAAATCCTTTCATTAGGATCATTGAGATAAACAATGTTTCACTTTTAACTTTCTCTAAAGTAAAGTGACTTATTAATTGTTACCAGTTTCCATGCCTGATTCTGGCACAGCTGCTGCTGCTCCTCAGTCTGTAGCTCATCTTTGCTACACTCTACAAAAACATTTAATCAAATCAAAGTGTATATTTCCTACAAACTAATATCACAAAACAAGTCACACATACATTTTATGTTAATGCTTATTGGTTATCCTTAGCGAAAACAACACCTGATAAACTATAAAAGTACGCCCCGAACGGGGCTCGAACCACGGTCTCCGGCGTGAGAGGCGACTGCTTTAACTCGGAGCTACCAAGCTGCATAAATTTAAACAAGGAGGTTAGAGGCTACAACTCTTGAGGTTTAGCCTACTGTGGGTGAAAGCCAGCTAGATGATGATCTTAAGACTTTAAGGACAAAAACAAATGTGGATTCTTACCCTACTGACTTCTTTCGGAAAAATCTCCAAAGCCTCATTTGCTTAATTTTTGCTGTCTTTCCTGCTAATTGCCGTTAACTCGCCACTAAGTAACGTTAGTTGATGTCAACGACTGTGCAAGCTCCTCTACCTGCTGCATATTCAACAGAGAGGAAGAAACGGAGTCGCCCATAGGCTACCGACAGCAAAGGAAATTATTCTATAGGCTAGATTATGCCTATGTCTATTTTTACAGGCTGTATGCAGTATGTGCAAAGCCAAAGCACAATGAAATAAGGCAACTTATGATTTCAGGGGTTTACATAGGCTTTTGTCCGGTTTCATATTTGTCAGTCAACTATTCAAAATACATTCGGGGCTACACTCAAAACAACAGATGGACCGATTATTTCTCAAATTCTCAGGGGAGGCAGAGCTTATCCTAGGGGAGGCACTGCCTCCCCCTAGACACACCCCTGGTTGCAGACATGAACAATGCGGACATCCTCACCTGTAGATTCCATTGCTATTTGATAATTTACTGGTCCCATTTGTTGTATTACCCGGTAGGTTCCCTTCCATTTCGGTGCAAGTTTGGCAGTAAAGTTTTTCTTTGCACTTGACTGTGGGAACTGTCGGATCCACACTCTGTCTTTTTCTTTGAATAAAGCGTCCCGTCGATTCTTATTATAGTTTCTCAATTGTCTCAGGTGTGCTTTCTTACAGTTCTCTCTTGCCTTTGCTTGTAGTTGACTTAAGTGATACACTACTTCATAGTTGGGTGCATCTGGTGAGAGATCATGACATTTACCTTTTAGAAGCTTGTTCATCGGCCCTTGTAACTTCCTTCCTAACTGAAGTTCCGCAGGAGACATTCCAGTAGTTTCTTGCACCGCCGAGTTGATGGCAAACCTAAATTCAGATAGGTATTGGTCTCATCGTTTATGATTTTCATCTACATATGCAGCAATCATACTTTTAAGCATTCGATTGATTCTCTCTGTCATGTTCGTCTGCGGGTGGTAAGCTGTAGTCAGCTTTGGTGTTACGTCCCAGCTTTCACATAATTCTTTGAATACTGCGGACATGAACTGGGTGCCTCTGTCAGATATAAGAAAATCTGGGACTCCCCATCTGGTAAGAATCTCTTTTCTGAATAGTGTACCAACTGTCTTGGCTGTAGCTATATGCATGGGGAAAAGTTCCACCTAGCGGGTGAAGTAATCAACAAACACTAAAAGGTACTCATTTTGGTTAGTGCTACGGGGTAAGGGTCCCATGCTGTCTACCCCTATCATCTGATTAGGTTGGTTGCTGACAATTTTCTGCATCTTCTCAGCAGGTTTCTGTTGGTCAGCTTTTAAGGTTTGGCATTTTACACATCTTTTTACAAACTGTTTGATGTCGGACCACATCCCAGGCCAAAATGCCACATCCTGAATTCTTTTGTATGTTTTATAGATCCCAACATGACCACTCATAAGGCTACAATGATAGTGTTCCAATATACAAGGTACAAGATCTTTAGGAACAAAGATACGGTAATGGAACCGATTCTCTGACAGCTGAGTTTTGAGGTACAGCTTATCTTCTATGACTTCATATTTGGCTTGCTGGTCGTCATTGTTCTCAGCCAAAATTTGAAAGATTTTTGTTATTTCTGGGTCATTGTGCTGTTTCTCCCAGATTAATTCTGCAGTAACTGGAAGTGGGTTGACATCCTTCTGATTGGAATACAAGTTACAACTTGTATGTGGGGTAATCCGTGAAAGAGCATCTGGAGCTGCGTTTAACTTTCCCTTTCGATACTCAACAATGAAATCGTACTTTTGCAACTGTAGGACCCATCGAATAAGACGGCTGGTGGTTTTGGGTGAATTCATTACCCACTGCAAAGCAGAATGATCGGTAACAACAGTGAACAGTAATGCTGCCACTTGTCTAACGCCCATACTACGGCTAATCATTCCTTCTCTGTTGCAGAGTAGTTTGTCTCGGCAGAATTAAGAGTTCTACTGGCATAAGCTATTATCTCCTCTGTGCCTTGTCTCCGCTTTTGGGTCAGCACTGCACCCAGTCCTGTCTCACTGGCATCAGTGTACACAATGAATGGATGCTCTAAATTAGGATGGCCAAGGATGGGTGGAGTCATCAAGCATGTTTTCAGTTGTTCAAAGGCTTGTTACATTTACATTTATGCATTTGGCAGACGCTTTTATCCAAAGCGACTTACAGTGCACTTATTACAGGGACAATCCCCCTGGAGCAACCTGGAGTTAAGTGCCTTGCTCAAGGGCCCAACAGTGGCATCTTGGTGGTGCTGGGGCTTGAACCCCCAACCTTCTGGTCAGTAACCCTGAGCCTCAACCACTGAGCCACCACTGCCCCTAGTAGGTGCCCCTAGTTGTTGGCACTGCAATGTCCACTGAAAAATTTGGCCCCTTTTTTTAAGGAGTTGAGTGGTTCAGCAAGTCTAGAAAAGTTGGGAACAAATCTGTGGTACCATCCAGCTAGTCCAAGGAAACGTTGGACTTCAGATTTTTTGGCACAGGATAGGTACGAATGGCTTCCACTTTACTAGGGTCAGCTGAAATGCCTTGGATGTTGACTAAATGACCTAGGAATGTCACTTCATGCGAGCAAAACTTACTTTTTCGGAGGTTGATTGTTAAACCAGCCTCTTGTAACTTCTGAAAAACAGCTTGGAGATCCAGGAAATGCTGAGTAACAGATGTAGAGTAAACGATAATATTGTCAATGTACACAAAGCAATTTCTTCCACGTAGCTCTCCCAAGACAGTCTCCATAAGACGTTGGAAAGTGGATGGGGCATTTTTAAGCCCAAACGGCATTACATTAAAGTGAAATAGTCCTGCAGGTGTAATAAAGGCAGTCTTGGCTTTACTGGAAGCATCCATAGTCACTTGCCAATATCCACTGTTAAGATCCAAAGTGGAAAAAATAGCTGACCCCAAAAGGGATTCCAAGATTTCAGTAAGATTTGGAAGAGGATAGGGGTCACTTTCTGTTATGGCGTTCAATTTGCGGAGACGATCGAAGACGTCCATCCTTTTTTGGCACAAGGACTACAGGGAGGCCCATCCTGACTGTGATGGCTCTACAATACCTGCATATAACATTTCTTTGAGTTGATGATTCACAATGGCTTGTTTGGCAGGAGACACCCGGTAAGGTCTTTGCTTTATGGGAATTTGGTGATTGGTGTAAATTTGATGTTGGAGAACAGCGGCCCATCCTAACTGCAAGGTACACACTTGAGCATTTGTTCTTAGGAGGTGACTTAATTGAAGCTTTTGACCAGATGGTAAGTGAGCCGCATCCACTGCTTGATTAAGGAGTGTCGTATTATCCTCACCTTCAACTTTTAAGGGAATGGGTGGCGTTAAGGGTGGAATAGAGCTTAACAGGGAAATACTGGTGTGGAGTTGTGAGATACAAAATACAAATGTAACAGCTAAGACTGTTACAACGTTGTTTTCCGAAACAATGCGGGTCAGGAGCTTCAGTTAATTTTCACATCAATCATCAGAATGGAAAAAAATAAAAATTCTCAGTGATTTGGACCGTGGCATGATTGTTGGTGCCAGATGGGCTGGTTTGAGTATTTCTGTAATTGCTGATCTCCTGGGATTTTCACACACAACAGTCTCAGATGGAAATGCCTTGTTGATGAGAGATGTCAACAGAGAATGGCCAGACTGGTTCGAACTGACAAAGTCTACGGTTACTCGGAAAACCGCTCTGTACAACTGTGATGAGAAGAATAGCATCTCTGAATGCTATTCTGAAATGCGGGTTGGCGCTGTTTTGGCGGCATGAGGGGGACCTAATAGGCAGGTGGTTTTAATGTTGTGGCTGATCGGTGTGCGTAAGCATTCTGTGACATGTGTGAAGCTGTTGCCATACACATATCTGCACACGTGAGGGTGCTATCGCATGAAAAACTGTTTTATCAACTGCCGTTAAACAGATGAAGAATCGGAATTACATTTAAATAAACTTGCAAATATTGGTACTTTTGCCAATTTATCCCCATCAATTTTCTTTTGTTTATATTTACACCTTCATACATCAGTTCGCTCCTTTTAATATTCTTTCACCACATCGCTTAAATTTGCATCTTTCATGAAAATCTAGTATGAAAATTAACATTCTGTCATCATTTGCTCATCCTCATGTTGTTCAAACCTTTATGACTTCTGTGGAACACGGAATGCTAGAGACTGACATCAATTGTATGGTAAATGGATGCATTGAAATTTAGAAAGTCATCAGAGTAATGACATAATTGTCATTTTTGGGCGAACTAAAATTATCCCTTAAGGTATATCATTATCTTCCATACAGCCTTCATTCTTTTTTCTCTCCTATGTAGAAAGGCAACAGCAGATGGAGGCAGAGCAGCAGGACTCTTATGTACTGGCTGACCAAGACTTGCACAGGTTTTCCTGGCGCAGCACCCTGCCACCTTCTGAACGTCCCGGAGAGAGAAGAACAGCAGAAATGAAAAAGCTGTATGGTAAAGAGGCAGCAAAGATTCAGGGGATGGAAACGGCCATGCAGCTCAGCTTTGATCGCAACTGTGACAGGAAACAGCCCAAGTACTGGCCTGTTATACCACTAAACCTATAGAATTATCAGACTCCAAGTCTATGCTGTGATGTTATGCCAGGTGCTTGATTCCCCATACTCATCTTTGTGTGTCTTTCAAAACTGATGAGAGACAGGATAGAGTTGTACAACTCCCCTGTTACATTCAATTGAAGACATATGTGTTTTCAGATATCTATGCTGGTATGGCCATACACAAAACTGTTCTGTCTCGCTAAAGTTTCTCATATCCATAAATGGAAATGCTGCATAGATTTCAGCACTGTTCTTTTTATGTCATCATTTCTCCCTAACTAGGTCATTGCCTCCCAGTTTTTGGTTAATGTGTTTTGTCTCTTTTTGGTTAATTCTTTGGGGCAGCTTTTACATGAATCCCTTTTGTTTTGTTTTTTATGTAAAGATTAACTAATTAATAAATATATTGCATTGAAATATGTGTGGGTGTACTTGATGCTTAATGTGTTTGTTACTGAAATTCATGGACAAACTGGATTGAGGCACAGAAAGGTTCTTGTCCTACATACTATGTTATGCTAGTCATTGTAGTCAAGAACTAGGCTGATGCTGTTTGTTAAAAAGCAGAATGTGATTTGGATGACCAAGATTGACTGCTCATATTAAATCAAAACATTGATATTAAATTCATAAACCAAGCCCCCACTTGTATATTTGTAAAAGTACAGACGTTGAAATCACTAGCATCAGGATATAACAATTTTAAATAGAGCTTTTCTGTTTGCCCAACTTGGAGGGGCCATGCTGGCATAAGGTTAAATGACCAAAACTGATTGGAGTTCCCAGCCACTTATATGTCACTTAATACAATATGCGGTATGACCTACTCTGCCATGAGGGTAACTTAAGTGTTTTTTCATTACCGCTCATATGCAATCACTGATCTGTACCATCGTTTTGGCGGATGAAGGAAAGAGGAGCCCTGAGTTGGTACCCCAAATAGTGACGTCACCGTAACGGTCGTTGCGAACTGCAGGGACACTTGTTTACTTGAGTGAAACTTTCACTGAACATAGCTAACTCTACATGGGTGAGTGGTAGTCAGGGGATCCTTAATACCGCATTTTCTCCATAGTTTATTGTTTTACTTCTCTATAACGATTCTTTCTATTCTGCACATTTTATGACGAGTTTTGTCTTGTAGCTTCAATTGGCGCTTTTCCTGTCTTTCATGAACAATTAGTCCAGTTTGGTGTGATATATGATTTAGATTTGGTCTGCTGTCTCCGTTCTTTTTCATGTAGCCATGTTACGTTTTATGATACAATGGTGGGATCCTGCGCTTGTTTTACACTCCTTTACAGTCTTCTCATTGTATAATTACTGGTACATGCTTGTATTTCTAACAGTGTAAGGGGTCAGTAACCCCATATATTAATTATCATTAAGTGTAAAAACTTATCTTGCTGAGCTTTAGTTGAGGTAGCCTACATAACAATAAATAGAATAATTACCGTATGTTTTATGTATTTTTGCAAGCATCAAGAGTCCTTATGCTTTAGAGTGTGTGTGCGCCTGTTTACCCCGTTCTTAAACTGCATTCAAAATAGTCAATTCATGGGAAAGAATTCTTCTTTCATTTGTCCCAGTTGTGTCCTTGGAATGCTTAGTTTAAGCACATTCTCTGTCAGCTGTCTGTGTCTACCAAGACTGCTGTAAAGTTAGTTTTACGTTTGACATCCGTTGGATATTCGGGTTTATACACATTCAATTTAAAGACCACTTGACAGATGTCAAACCAACTGCAAGTTACTCAGAATAGTACTCTGTTGCACAAGGCTTATTTTTGTCTGTGGTAGTTTTTAAATAAAATATTACATTTTAAATATTACATTTCAAAACTACCCAAACAAAATGACTTGCGCAACTGATGGAATACTATTCTGAGTAACTTACAGTTTATTTGACATCTTTAGGTCAAATGGTATTGGAGTTTAATGGATTTAAAGAGACCAAATATTCTATATAAAAACTTCCAAAGAAAATCTCCCCAAAATAAGCTTTGTGTAATAGAGGGAATATTATTATGTGTAATTTGCAGTTGGTTTGGCATCTTTAGGTCAAGCGCTCTTGAAGTTTAATGTGTATGAACCCGAATATCCAACAAATGTCAAACGTAAAACTAACTTTACAGCAGTCCAAATCTGGTATCTTTTTAGCCAGAACTGAACCAAAACAGTGCCATAACTCCACCAGCAGAGAGCCAAATGTGCAAAGTTACATTATGCAGCACAAACAGTTTGAAGCTCTGAATCCATGCAAAATCTCAGCAGTCACCAGTATTTGGGTCTTTCTTGTAACAACTGTCACAGCAGGCATTCGTTTTCATAAATAATAAACGTCTTCAAAACTTCATCACAAGGCCCATTTACAACAATTGATCTGAAAAGTAACCAAACATGCACAGATTCAGTATTTAGCAGATAAATGCTTAAGTTAATATATATGATTATTATTCACCACATAATGGCAAAAACATTAAAAACAACTCACCATACTCTTTGCCATGCTTATCTCGTTGTCAATAACTCCACCGCTCACTTTCGTTCTGTGGCTGCGGTTCTGGTGCTGCTGTTCTGAAACTCCTGATGCTGTGGGTCTGCAGCTGGATACTACTGGTGGAAACACAGAAATTGAAAACAAACTGCTCACTAGTGCCACTGCAGCCATGTTGTGGGTTATGACAGTGTAGTTGTGTTTCTTTTTCTGCGGATGACCCGGGTTCTAATCTGCCTTTTATCCAACCTTTTCCCATACTGTTTCCACTATTAATATTTCATTTAACACAACTTACAATATAAAGGTTAATTTCCTCGCAATTATTGGGTCACAGTGAAAGTTGGGGAGTTGAGAGAAAGGTTTGATCCAGGTAAAATTAACCTTAATTTTACTAAATTAATATTGTAATAACCATGTTTTTTGGCAGAAGGCAAAGTTTGAATGCAATTAACTATTGTGTTACTACAGTAATATGGTGTTAATATAGTGAACATGTTTAATTTTGTGGTTACTTTTTGTGGAGTCGCTTGGTGCCATGAGGTGATTGGACGTGTGAGCGGCGATCTCTGCACACTTTGCTCGTTTTTAATACTTTTTGTGTCATAAACCGGTGAGATTCTATACACACTGTTCCATACCTGTTCTATGACGACAATATGTAAAAGAATTCAAAACCCGGAGACATTAAAAGACACTTATGTGCTCAAGCTGATACCCCAGACTGTGCCGCAGACCAGGGACTCATTTTGGACGGTGCTGCGGGAGAGATTCAGGATCAATTGTCGAGCCTATTGGCAATACTGGTGAAGGTCATTGCTGACTTGGAGGATCTTGCTGTAATTCATCGATCAATCACTGCCATGGAGACGGAATTCTCTGAGTTTGTTACTGTCATGTTCATTGTTGTCCTTTGTTCTTTTGTGTACTTTTATTTTCTGTAACGAATGTAGGAGTGAAGGCAGACGAGGAGGTGCGGATCCAAAAGCAGGTTCTTTATTATAAATCAAAGTGAGGGCAAACAAACAGGAACAAAGAAATATCCACGAGGGGAAAACAACATGAACATGAAAAACATCCACAGGCAGGAGAAACAACCATAACATTCACGTACAACAACATTCAACGACCGACAAGGGAATGAAGGAACAAACAGGGTTTAAATACACAAGGACAAGGGTAACAAGGCCAATCAACAAACAGAACTCTGAAACAGGATAACAAGATAATTAACTAAAACCAATGACAAACAAGAACTGAATCAAGGTAATCAAACAATGAACCAATAAAACCCAGATACAAAACATGGAGGGAAAACAGGATGTGACAAAACTAGGAACTGAACAGGAATTTTCAAAATAAAAGTACACAAAAGAACAAAGGACAACAATGAACATGACAGTTACAAGAGTGACGGATCAATTATCTGGAGTCATTCGAGAGAGAATTTGCTGCTAAATCCCTAGCGACCAAGACTAGGAACGTGTTTGGGGAAAGTTGGAAGACTTCGGAATTGTTGGAATTCCTAGACGAGCTCTTCACGTGTCTGCTCAATATAACAGGCCATAAGCTGAAATCAAGCAAGCTCACAGGGTTCCGCTCAGAGATCCGCTGAGGGAGACAGGCCTGATGAATTCTGGCCAAATTTCTGAGATCATCTGATAAAGATCTCATGTTACGCAAGGCTAGGGGAATCACAGCATTTTCTTGTTCAAAGACTTAGATTTTTTTTTCTTTGAAACATGATTAATTCAAGGAATGCAAGAAATTCTTACATCAACAGAAGGTCGCTTTTGCACTGATGTTCCCGGCCAAACTGAGGATAGATACTAAGGATGGACGCAAAATATTTACATGCCCACAGCAAGCGATGTCCTTCATAAAGTCAGTTGAATGAGTAAGTTATTATGTGATGCTGTCTATAAAGCCGAGTGGACCTGACTCACTGAACATTCACTTGACTATCTGAGGAACTGAGCGCCTTTGTTACTTTTTGTGCTGGTTCTGCCTAGCAGCTGGAGTTTGTTCTGTGGAATATTTCTTGCAATACATTGGAGTGATTAGGGCATTTTTTTGCATTCATGTAACAGCCGAGTGGACCTGACTCACTGAACATTCACTTGACTGTCCGAGGAAACTGGGCGTTTTATTTGTTTCTTTTTGTGCTGGTTCCGCTTAGCAGCTGGAGTTTGTTTTGTGGAAGAACACACCTTCGGAACATAATGTGGATGAATCTACACGTCTTTGTGTTTATCCTGCCTATTGTTTTATAGGTTATTTTCTGTTGTGTAATTCTGTCTCACAAAATTTGTACAGAAGAACCGGACATGTGCAATCCGATGGCAGAGCTGTCGTGGGGGCTCTTGTAGGCGTACATGGACTGTTTGGATTTAGAGGGATGGACGCTGGTTAGCGCTGTCGTGCACAGGGGGAATGCTCACGTTTTTTTATTTTTTCTGTTTGTTTGGTTTGGGGGGAAGTTTGGGGTTTGATTGTTGCACTAATGTTGGAATGTGATCTTTATAATCTTGTTTTTGACACAATCTATTTTTTCCTAATACGTCAAAATGTCAGATGTTAAAATTAGTGAATTGTCTTTCTCTGTGTGGACTATGAATGGGTTGGGGCACCCCATAAAAAGAAGGAATGTTATATATTTTCTTAACATAAGAAATATGATATTGTGTTTCTTCAAGAAATGCATCTTTCCCCTCAGGAAGCAAAGAAATTTGGGAAGGTATGGCATGTTTTCTTTAGTGCTGGCTCAATTAAGATCAGTGGAGTCATTACATTGATAAGTAAACACCTACAATTCAAATTTCTCTAATAGATTAATAATAAATTAGGAAGAGTCATTATTGTTTTAGAAGAAATTCAGGGGCAAATGTTGATTTTGACCAGTATTTATGCACCTAACGTTGATGATCAGGGCTTTTTTATTGAGCTTGAAGGGATGTTGCAAGCTGCTGGCACCCATCATGATATAATATTGGGTGGAGACTTTAATCTTTTGATGGACTCAGTCCTTGATCATAGTGAAGCAAAAGTGTGTAAGCCTGCTAGAGCAACACTGACGCTTCACAGGATGTGTAAAAATCTTTGTCTTACAGATTGTAACATGGTTGAAATGGGAAAGGAGGAGGCGGGAACAAACAAAGTAGGAACTTAAGCAAAAAGACACAAAAACATAAATGCACACATGGCAGCTGCATGTGGCTCTCTCTCTCTGGAACTACCTCATTCCGCTGCACTTATCCCTCTCCTTGATTGGGGGCTGGGTGTGTGTGTTTGTGTGTGGGGTCTGCCCTTCTGGCCCCGTCTGTTGGGAGGCTTTTCCCCGCCTCTCAAGGGGAAGGGGACGAAGGGAGGGGGAAAAAATAGAGGAGACACCTAGCCACCCGGATTTAGGCGAGTCACTATGCCACCACGAGGACCTAGAGAGCATTGGGAATTGGGCATACCAAATTGGGGCATACCAGTATTTGCACCTAGTGTAAAAAGTCACCCGAATTAGAAAAGCTCATGTGGTCTATATATGGGCCTTTTATGTATTTCTTGTTTGGAGTTCTGTTAAAGCTTTGTGGCCCTTATGAGGTCAGTCAGGGGGCCCAGAATTCATTGCTGTGGGCGGCTCTGATGATCAAGGCATGAGTCACACTGAATAATCAAGTAGACATCTTAATCATACTTAATTATACTTGTGTGTCCTTTTGAAGCTTGAAGAAGTGGTCACCATAAACTACCATTGTATGACTTCACTGAGCACGTTTTTTATTTAATTTTTTTATTTCTCACCTGTGGTAAGAAAAAGAAAGTAAGTCGTTTGGGGTTATAAAAACACTTTTGGGGTGAACTATCAATTTAACTATTTGTCACTTTTTCTTTGTTTTCACTGTTTTTATATTTCATTAAGGTGTTCACAAAGTACAGCAGGTGTTTGGAATAGAGCAGAACAGGAGAAATTACAAATAATAGAAACTGATTATTTGAATAAAACAACGGAGAGGAACACTAGAGAAACACAAGGAAATTGTCATATACATTTAAGTGATTTAGAGGGTGAAGGTTTCAGAGAGGATGAGATGATTTTTTAAATTCCCAAAATAAAGAGAATATAAAATCGATGGGAGGTAGTGTCAAAGTCAAAGAAATATAGCTCAGAATGCTGATGTAAAGAGGCAGGGCAATTTATCAGCACTGATGAGTTTCAGTCCTCTAACTCATTTGCTGTGAGTATAGCTTGAGATGTAAGTGACTATTGAGCTTGTAAAAAAGTTTTGTGCAGTCTACAAAGGGGAAGAAGAGTCACTGATAATTTTTCTTGATCGTGCTTTATTCATTGATTCAGACAGATTTTTAATGAGACAATTTTTAATGAGATTGTTTGTCTAACCCAGATTTAATCAGCTGAAGTTGAAATGAAAGTGATGAATTGTTGGATAACTTTGATTAGTCATCAGATGTCTAGTTTGTGCTTTTTGTTTTCCTCTCTCATTATGGGTAGTTTCAAAATCTCATCCATTCATTTAATTGGGGCGAGAGAGGCTACAAAAAGAGTACTTGGTGCTTGGTGGAACCTTTCATTGTACTGCCAGTGATATTTATATAAATAATTTTGAACCTCACATAGCTTAATGGTGTCGTTTGCTGCAGCTTATTGAATCAAATGAACTCTGGGATGTTTAGAGGATCTTGCATAAAAATACAAAGCAGTAGATACACTGGCGGCCAAAAGTTTGGAATAATGTACAGATTTTGCTGTTTTGGAAGGAAATTTGTAATTTAATTCACCAAAGTGGCATTCAACTGTTCACAAATTATAGTCAGGACATTACTGATGTAAAAAACAGCACCATCACTATTTGAAAGTCATTTTTTATCAAATCTAGACAGGCCCCATTTCCAGCAGCCATCACTCAAACCTGATCCTTGAGTAATCATGCTAAATTGCTAATTTGGTACTAGAAAATCACTTGCCATTATATCAAACACAGTTGAAAGCTATTTGGTTCGTCTTAAGGTCAATATAAGGTCAAAAATGGCAAAAAAAGAAACCGCTTTTTCGAGAAACTCATCAGTCAATCATTGTTTTGAGGAATGAAGGCTGTACAATGCTTAAAATTGCCAAAAAACTGAAGATTTCATGCAAAGGTGTACACTACTACAGTTTTCAAAGACAAAGAACAACTGGCTCTAATAAGGATAGAAAGAGATGTGGAAGGCCAGATGTAAAACTAAACAAGAGGATAAGTACATCAGAGTCTGTAGTTTGAGAAATAGATGCCTCACATGCAGGGTTGGGAGAGTAAATTTTGAATTGTATTCCACTATACATGCTGTAAAATGTAATTTGTAACATATTCTGTTACATTACTCAAAGTCAGTAACATATTCTAAATACTTTGGATTACTTCTTTAGCACTGGAAGATTGTTTCACTTGTTTTGAATATAAAAACTATGTACAGTACGGTAAGACCAAATACACATGTTAAAAATATATTCTCTGAAAATCCTAAATATCTTTTGCAGTGTTGTTTCTAAAACAAGATCAATCAAATTGATCTTGTTTTAAGGATTTTTAGATATTTTTACAGGAAAACATTACAAAAAGGATCACGAATATGATTTTTGCCCTAATATCAAAGGTCTTACTAGAAAAAAAGACATTATGATCTAACGTGAATTTTCTATATAAAAAGATATGATCGTTAACATGTGCATGTAAAATGGCTAGACATAACATTTTATCCAAGCATAAATCTGACCATTTATACAAGGTTTATTTATATTTCTTTTGCTCCAATCTTGCTTTAAACTCTGTCTGCTCATATGAATCATAAGATCACATCATAAGAAAGTGTTTTACCGGTGTTCAAAAGTACTTTGGATCATATCATTTATATGTATAAATGTTTTCCATCTGAAAGACTAAATATTAAATGAAACAAATGACAATAAAATGCAAAGTAATCTCTTCAGTAATCAAAATACTTTTTGAATGTAACTGTATTCTAATGACCAATTATTTAAATTGTAACCTTAGTGGAATACAGTTACTTATATTTTGTATTTGAAATATGTAATCCTGTTACATGTATTCTGTTACTCCCCAACCTTGCTCACATGCCTGACAGCTTCATAAATTCTACCCGCTCAACACCAGTTTCATGTACAACAGTAAAGAGAAGACTCAGGGGTGCAGGCCAAATCAAAAGTATTGCAAAGAAAAAGCCCCTTTTGAAACAGAAAAAAAAAAAAGGTTAGAGTGGACAAAGAAACAAAGACATTGGACAACAGATAATTGGAAAAGAGTGTTATGGATCTTAAGCCCATTGAGCTTTTGTGGGAACACCTAGATTGTAAGGTGCGTAAGCTGTGCCCGACAAATCTATGGCAAGTGCTACAGGAAGCGTGGGGTGAAATGTATCTGGACAAAGCTGACAGCTAGAATGCCAAGGATCTGCAAAGCTGTCATTGCTGCACGTGGAGGATTTTTTTTGATGAGAACACTGAAGTAGTTTAAGACGTTTTGAATTTCTTTTCAAATTGTAATAGTAATTTTTCATGTTATTAATGTCCTGATTATACATTATGTTGAATGCCACTTTGGTGAATAAATGTACCAATTTCTTTCCATAAGAGAAAAATCTGTACATTATTCCAAACTTTTGGCCGGCAGTGTACATGCTAGGGATAATTATATAGCTTTAGCAAGGTTGGATAAACTTTATTGTTTTAAATATCAGTCTCGTTGTAACGGATCGTGTCAAATATGTTCGTTTGGGTTTTCAGACTATTCTGTGGTGATCACTTGTATTTATATTGCCTAGTATGCAGTGGCATTTTAATATTGCTTTAGTTGAAGACTCTCATTTTAGGAAATGTTAAATTTGTAATTGTATAATAGATTCCTCCGATAGGAGGGAATCTATTGTATTTGACGGTTTTATTATTATTAGATTCCTCCGTAGGAGGGAATCTATTGTATTTGTCAGTATTATTAGATTCCTCCGTAAGGAGGGAATCTATTGTATTTGTCAGTTTTATTAGATTCCTCCGTAGGAGGGAATCTATTGTATTTGTCAGTATTATTATTAGATTCCTCCGTAAGGAGGGAATCTATTGTATTTGACGGTATTATTATTATTATTAGATTCCTCCGTAAGGAGGGACTCTATTGTATTTGACAGTTTTATTAGATTCGTCCATAAGGAGGGAATCTATTGTATTTGACGGTTTTATTATTATTAGATTCCTCCGTAGGAGGGAATCTATTGTAATTGATGGTTTTATTATTATTATTAGATTCCTCCGTAGGAGGGAATCTATTGTAATTGATGGTTTTATTATTATTATTATTAGATTCCTCCGTAAGGAGGGAATCTATTGTATTTGTCGGTTTTATTATTATTATTATTATTATTATTAGATTCCTCCGTAAGGAGGGAATCTATTGTATTTGACGGTTTTATTATTATTATTATTAGATTCCTCCGTAAGGAGGGAATCTATTGTATTTGACGGTTTTATTATTATTATTAGATTCCTCCGTAAGGAGGGAATCTATTGTATTTGTCGGTTTTATTAGATTCCTCCGTAGGAGGGAATCTATTGTAATTGATGGTTTTATTATTATTAGATTCCTCCGTAGGAGGGAATCTATTGTAATTAGATTCCTCCGTAAGGAGGGAATCTATTGTATTTGACGGTTTTATTAGATTCCTCCGTAGGAGGGAATCTATTGTAATTGATGGTTTTATTATTATTAGATTCCTCCGTAGGAGGGAATCTATTGTAATTGATGGTTTTATTATTATTATTAGATTCCTCCGTAAGGAGGGAATCTATTGTATTTGACGGTTTTATTATTAGATTCCTCCGTAGGAGGGAATCTATTGTAA
Source organism: Xyrauchen texanus (assembly GCF_025860055.1). Lineage (NCBI taxonomy): Eukaryota > Metazoa > Chordata > Actinopteri > Cypriniformes > Catostomidae > Xyrauchen > Xyrauchen texanus. Next base: position 25,911,051 of record NC_068280.1, on the reverse strand, counting down.
TTGATGGTTTTATTATTATTATTATTAGATTCCTCCGTAGGAGGGAATCTATTGTAATTGATGGTTTTATTATTATTATTATTATTATTAGATTCCTCCGTAGGAGGGAATCTATTGTAATTGATGGTTTTATTATTATTATTTAGATTCCTCCGTAAGGAGGGAATCTATTGTATTTGTCGGTTTTATTATTATTATTATTATTATTATTATTATTATTATTAGATTCCTCCGTAGGAGGGAATCTATTGTAATTGATGGTTTTATTATTATTATTATTATTATTATTATTATTAGATTCCTCCGTAAGGAGGGAATCTATTGTATTTGATGGTTTTATTATTATTAGATTCCTCCGTAGGAGGGAATCTATTGTAATTGATGGTTTTATTATTAGATTCCTCCGTAGGAGGGAATCTATTGTAATTGATGGTTTTATTATTATTATTAGATTCCTCCGTAAGGAGGGAATCTATTGTATTTGTCGGTTTTATTAGATTCCTCCGTAGGAGGGAATCTATTGTAATTGATGGTTTTATTATTATTATTATTATTATTATTAGATTCCTCCGTAGGAGGGAATCTATTGTAATTGATGGTTTTATTATTAGATTCCTCCGTAAGGAGGGAATCTATTGTATTTGTCGGTTTTATTATTATTATTATTATTATTAGATTCCTCCGTAAGGAGGAATCTATTGTATTTGTCGGTTTTATTATTATTATTATTATTATTATTATTATTATTAGATTCCTCCGTAGGAGGGAATCTATTGTAATTGATGGTTTTATTATTATTATTATTATTATTATTATTATTATTATTAGATTCCTCCGTAGGAGGGAATCTATTGTAATTGATGGTTTTATTATTATTATTATTATTATTATTGATTCCTCGTAGGAGGAATCTATTGTATTGTCGGTTTTATTATTATTATTAGATTCCTCCGTAGGAGGGAATCTATTGTAATTGATGGTTTTATTATTATTATTATTATTATTATTATTATTATTATTATTATTATTATTATTCTTCTTCTCCTTGAGCCCCAATAGCTCAAAAAGTCACTGGTCAAAATTTTCTAAATTGGCACATTGATACTCCATGCCAACGGGTACCCCCAAACCAAGAATGGCCCACATTCGCCCATAGGTGGCGTTACAGGCCACGCCCAAAAAACAAAATTCAAAGTGATACAATTTCCACGCCATTTGTCCAAATCTTCTGAAATTTGGTGTACATGCCTCATTCCTCATGGGGAACAAAAAGCCTCAAGAACCCATAACTTCCGCCATGATGGATTTTCCCGTGACGCTGAAAATTTGCTAAAACCTACAAAACTCTTTCTTCTCCTGAACCGTAGCTCCAATTGACTTGAAATTTGGTACACATGTGTAGAATGGACATCCTTGAAAACGCTACTTAGGAAAAATGAATACGATACAAAATGGCTGAAAGGGGCGTGTTTATGTAAATGTCCAAATTTTAACAATATATACGTGTCAATAAATCAAATGTAATTTTGACTGATGGTTTTTCAAACCTAACATGCTTAAAGATGACATCACTCTGAAGTACTGTGCAAAGAATGGCCATGCCAAAATTCCCATTTTCTGGTCAAAAATGTTCTAATTTGGTAAATTAATAGTACAGGCCAACAGGAATCCACAAACCAAGAATGACCGACATACGCCACTAGGGGCACTACAGGACAAGCCAAAATTCCCATTTTCTGGTCAAAAATGTTCTAATTCGGTACAAGAATAGTACAGGCCAACAGGAATCCACAAACCAAGAATGACCGACATTCGCCACTAGGGGCACTACAGGACAAGCCAAAATTCCCATTTTCTGGTCAAAAATTTTCTAATTTGGTACTTTGATACTACAGGCCAACAGGAACCCACATACCAAGTGTGGCCCACATTCGCCCTTAGGGGGCTTACAGGCTACTCCAAAATTTCGTTTTCTGGTCAAAAACGTTCTAATTTGGTACATTGATACTGCAGGTCAACAGGAACCCTCAAACCAAGAATGGCTAACATTCGCCCTTAGGGGGCACTACAGGCCATGCCGAAATTCCCATTTTCTGGTCAAAAATGTTCTAATTTGGTACATTAATAGTACAGGCCAAAAGGAATCCACAAACCAAGAATGACCGACATTCACCACTAGGTGGCGTTAGAGGCCAGCCTAAATTCCCATTTTCTGGTCAAAAAGTTATAATTTGGTACATTGATACTACAGGCCAACAGGAACCCACAAACCAAGTATGGCCCACATTCGCCATTAGGGGGCTTACAGGCCACTCCCAAAAATTCTCATGCTTTCTGGTCAAAAATTTTCTAATATGGTACATTGATACTACTGGCCAACAGGAACCCTCAAACCAAGAATGGCTAACATTCACCCCTAGGGGCGCTTACAGGTAATTCCTAAAAGTCCCATTTTCTGGTCAAATATTTTCTAATTATGTACATTGATACTACAGGCCAACAGGAACCCACAAACCAAGAATGACCCACATTTGCCCATAGGAGGCGCTACAGGCCACGCCCCAAAAAAATATTTTCAAAGTGATACCATTTCCACGCCATTTAACCAATTCTTTTGAATCTTGGTGTACATGCCTCATTTCTCATTGGGAACAAAACGCCTCAAGGATCCATAAGGTATGATGGATTTTCCTGTAGACTGAAAATGTTTCGCTTAGGATTCAGACAGAAATACATGTTTTTTGGATTCATCCATTGAGAGGGTTTAACCCCAACCCTCTACTGATCAATTTGAAATGATTTGCCATTTTGAGGAGGAATCCGCATTGCTGCTTGCAGCTATATTTATTATTATTATTATTATTCTTCTCCTTGAGCCCCAATAGCTCAAAAAGTCACTGGTCAAAATTTTCTAAATTGGCACATTGATACTCCATGCCAACGGGTACCCCCAAACCAAGAATGGTCAACATTCGCCCATAGGTGGCGCTTACAGGCCACGCCCAAAAAACAAATATTCAAAGTGATACCATTTCCACGCCATTTGTCCAAATCTCCTGAAACTTGGTGTACATGCCTCATTTCTCATGGGGAACAAAAAGCCTCAAGAACCCATAACTTCCGCCATGATGGATTTTTCCAGACGCTGAAAATTTGCTAAAACCTACAAAACTCTTCTTCTCCTGAACCGTGAGCTCCAATTGACTTGAAATTTGGTACACATGTGTAGAATTGACAGTCCTTGAAAACGCTACTTAGGAAAAATGAATACGATACAAAATGGCTGAAAGGGGCGTGTTTATGTAAATGTCCAAATTTTAACAATATATACGTGTCAATAAATCAAATGTAATTTTGACTGATGGTTTTTCAAACCTAACATGCTTCAAGATGACATCACTCTGAAGTACTATGCAAAGAATGGCTAACATTCAGCCTCTAGGGGGCTTACAGGCCATGCCGAAATTCCCATTTTCTGGTCTAAAATGTTCTAATTTGGTACAATGGTACTACAGGCCAACAGGAACCCACAAACCAAGAATGGACCGACATTCGCCACTAGGGGGCTTAAAGGCCACGCCAAAATTCCCGCTTTCTGGTCAAAAATGTTCTAATTTGGTACATTGATACTACAGGCCAACAGGAACCCACAAACCAAGAATGGCCAACATTCACCCCTAGGGGCGCTACAGGCCATGCCGAAATTCCCATTTTCTGGTCTAAAATGTTCTAATTTGGTACAATGGTACTACAGGCCAACAGGAACCCACAAACCAAGAATGGCCAACATTCACCATTAGGGGCTTACAGGTAATTCCCAAAAGTCCCATTTTCTGGTCAAACATTTTCTAATTTGGTACATTGATTCTACAGGCCAACAGGAACCCACAAACCAAGAATGGCCCACATTCACCCCTAGGGGGCTTACAGGCCACTCCAAAATTCCCATTTTCTGGTCAAATATTTTCTAATTTTGTACATTGATACTACAGGCCAACAGGAACCCACAAACCAAGAATGGCCCACATTTGCCCATAGGTGGTGCTACAGGCCACGCTCCAAAAAAATATTTTCAAAGTGATACCATTTCCACGCCATTTGTCCAATTCTTCTGAAACTTGGTGTACATGCCTCATTTCTCATTGGGAACAAAAAGCCTCAAGGATCCATAAGGTCTGGTATGGATTTTCCTGTACATTGAAAATGTTTCGCTTAGGATTCAGACAGAAGACATGTTTTTTGAATTCATTAATTGGGAGGGTTTATCCCCAACCATCTACTGATCAATTTTAAATGATTTGCCATTTTGAGGAGGAATCCAGCATTGCTGCTTGCAGCTATATTTATTATTATTATTATTATTATTATTATTATTATTATTATTCTTCTCCTTGAGCCCCAATAGCTCAAAAAGTCACTGGTCAAAATTTTCTAAATTGGCACATTGATACTCCATGCCAACGGGTACCCCCAAACCAAGAATGGTCAACATTCGCCCATAGGTGGCGCTTACAGGCCACGCCCAAAAAACAAAAATTCAAAGTGATATAATTTCCACCCCATTTGTCCAAATCTTCTGAAACTTTGTAAACATGCCTCATTTCTCATGGGGAACAAAAAGCCTCAAGGACCCATACTTCTGCCATTATGGATTTTCCTGTACAGTGAAAATTTTGGAAAACCTACAAAACTCTTCTTCTCCTGAACCTCAGCTCCAATTGACTTGGAATTTGGCACACGTGTGTAGTATGTATGTCTTTCCAAACGCTACTTAGCAAAAATGAATACAATACAAAATGGCTGAAATGGACGTGTTTATGTAAATGTACACACAAAAGATGATCAAAATTTTTAAAATCCCATTGATTTACAATGGCTGAGCAAAAGTGCTCCCTCTACTGGACAAATATGGTCCACATGTAAAATCCCATTCACTTACATTGGCTGAGCAAAGAGGCTCCCTCTACTGGAGTAACTCTGTCTACCACATGCAGCTCTTCTGTAGCAATCTCTAATGAAGCATTTCGGTCTCCTAGTGGGTGGAGCTCCAGACTTAGACTACAGAAGACATTTTGATGCCTGCACGGAGGTATGTCAAATCAATTGTGTGTCTTAATGCTTTCCAGTTTGAACATTCAAGCCATTTTACACTATTCAACTCAACAAAGGCAAAACAACTCAAATAAATGTTTTCGAAAGCAGTTTGTGTGACACAGCGAAGCGAAGCCGCCGCTGCCTAACGCTCGCGACGCCGATGAGAGTTCGCTTCCTTCTTATGCTTCAACGGACAATTTCATACACCAAAATACATGATATATTGGGGTGTCTGCTATATCTCAAGTGAACAAACAGTTGATAAAGAAATCGGGTATCAATATATTGAATTATGAATTATTGAAGGGGTCTAGTGATGCCGCTGTGATGTCCTGTTAGATTTTTCTCATCGAGACAGCTGCTAACGTATCAAAACTTCCGAAGTATGATGTTGTTTAATTGTCTCTGACAACACGCAATCCTCGAGGCGAGATCATTTTTGCTCGCGATCTTCACGGAAGGTTTGTTGGTTGTGTACAATGGTTGCCTGCTTGAACATTCAAGCCGATTTTACACTATTCAACTCAACAAAGGCAAAACAACTCAAATAAATGTTTTCGAGCAGTTTGTGTGACACAGCGAAGCGAAGCCGTCAGCGACTAACGCCAGACGCCGATGAGAGTTCGCCACAGCTTCATGCGCTTGAACGACAATTTCATACACCAAAATACATGATATATTGGGGTGTCTGTTATGTATCAAGTGAACAAACAGTTGATAAAGAAATTGGGTATCAATATATTTAATTATGAATTATTGTGAACAACACGGATGCCGCTGTGGTGTCCTGTTAAGATTTTTCTCTCAAACAGCGTAACAGCTTAAACAAAATACTGCGCTATTTTTGCACATACAGATACATTTAATACATCGCCACAAACTATGAAAGTTGTACTTTTATTTGTTGTAAAATAAAGAAAATAAACCGTGGTGCTCTTTGTCTAAGCTTAATATCTTTCTGAAACACGCCACAAAAACTTACACAAACATGAAACATATGTCTAAAGAAAGTAGGGATGGGCTGATCAATCCTAACGTATCAAAACTTCCGAGAATGATGTTGTTTAATTGTCTCTGACAACACGCAAACCGCGAGGCGAGATCATTTTTGCTCGCGATCATCATGAAGGTTTGTCGGTTGTATACAATGTTTGCCTGTTTGAACATTCAAGCCGATTTTACACTATTCAACTCAACAAATGTCAAAACAACTCAAATACATGTTTGCGAAGCTGTTTGTGTGACACAGCTGAGCCGCTGTCGCGCCTAACTCACGCGACTCCGATGTCTTTCGCTGCTGCTTGCGCCTGAACGGACAATTTCATACAACAGAGTGTCAAAATACATGATATATTGAGGAGTCTGTTATGTCTCAAGTGAACAAACAGTTGAGAAAGAAATCTGAATAATTATATTTTATTCTGGCATTATTCCAGATGACGCCCTGCTATATTTTTCTCTCTAAACAGCGGAAACAACTTAAACAAAATACTGCGCCATTTTTGCCCATACAGAAACATGCAAGACATCATTACTTAACTATGAAATGTGTACTTTTATTTGTGTACACTTACAATAACAACAAAACCTTGTGCTTTTGTAAAATAAATAAACAGGGTGCTCAGTCTCTGTCTTCACGATTATTTTTCTGAAACACGCCACAAAATTCAAGTGAACAAAATCAACCATTCACTGCAGTCTGTATTTTATCATCTCACAATGAATACAAATGCAACAAGCATGGCACAAAACGAAAATAATGATACTTCTCAGTTCTCAAAAGATTAAACTGAACTGTGCCTTAAGTATCGTATCATGCTATAAAAGCCTCTTAAAGAGACAGTAACAATTTAGCCTTCGTCCTGAACATAGACATTCCCAAGTAATTGAGAAGTACAAATGGTATTATTTTAAGTTTTTTTATTTCTCTCTTACCTTGTAAAATGCCACGTTTTTGAATGGCATGTAAACACAATCACTCCATTTTTTTCACTGGATCTGTTGCTATTTTAATGATTTAAAAATCAAAGCACTGACCATTTAAAGTGTGAGCTTGTAGGCTACATTTTGAAATAGTTATAAACAGTCACAGCTATACAGTGTTATTATGTGCCTAGATAGTCTTTCAAATAAAATTGCTTGTGATATGCTTATGTAAATCACACAAAAAAAACAGAAAAAATCTTAAGAGAGAAGTGAAAGTGAAAGTAGAGATTTTCAAAGTGATTTTTCATTCAAAGTGATACAATTTCCACGCCATTTGTCTAAATCTTCTGAAACTTGGTGTACATGCCTCATTCCTCATGGGGAACAAAAAGCCTTAAGGACCCATAACTTTCACCATGATGGATTTTCCCTGACGCTGAAAAATTTGCATAAAACCTAAAAATACTCTTCTTCTCCTGAACCGTGAGCTCCAATTGACTTGAAATTTGGTACACATTTGTAGAATGGACATCCTTGAAAACATTACTTAGGAAAAATGAATGTGATACAAAATGTCTGAAAGGGGCGTGTTTATGTAAATGTCCAAATTTTAACAATATATACCTGTCAATAAATCAAATGTAATTTTGACTGATGGTTTTTCAAACCTAACATGCTTCAAGATGACATCACTCTGAAGTACTGCGCAAAGAATGGTTCGATCATTCGCCTCTAGGGGGCTTACAGGCCATGTCGAAATTCCCATTTTCTGGTCTAAAATGTTCTAATTTGGTACAATGGTACTACAGGCCAACAGGAACCCACAAACCAAGAATGGCCGACATTCGCCAACTAGGGGGCTTAAAGGCCACGCCTAAAATTCCCGCTTTCTGGTCAAATTTTTTTTAATTTGGTACATTGATACTACAGGCAGACAGGAACCCACAAACCAAGAATGGACAACATTCACCCCTAGGGGGCTTACAGGCCATGCCAAAATTCCCATTTTCTGGTCAAAAATGTTCTAATTTGGTACACTGATACTACATGCCAACAGGAACCCACAAACCACTTAATGGCCAACATTCGCCATTAGGGGGCTTACAGGTAATTCCAAAAATCCCATTTTCTGGTCAAACATTTTCTAATTTGGTGTATTGATTCTACAGGCCTACAGGAACCCACAAACCAAGAAAGGCCCACATTCTGCCTCTAGGGGGCTTACAGGCCACTCCAAAATTCCCATTTTCTGGTCAAATATTTTCTAATTTTGTACATTTATACTACAGGCCAACAGGAACCCACAAACCAAGAATGACCAACATTTGCCCATAGGTGGCGCTTACAGGCCACGCTCCAAATTTTTTTTTTCAAAATGATATAATATCCACCCCATTTGTCCAATTCTTCTGAAACTTGGTGTACATGCCGCATTTCTCATTGGGAACAAAAAGCCTCAAGGATCCATAAGGTCCGTATGGATTTTCCTGTACATTGAAAATGTTTTGTTTAGGAATCAGACTAAGACATGTTTTTTTGAATTCCTTAATTGGGAGGGTTTATCCCCAACCATCTACTGATCAATTTTAAATGATTTGCCATTTTGAGGAGGAATCAGCATTGCTGCTTGCAGCTATATTTATTATTATTATTATTATTATTCTTCTCCTTGAGCCCCAATAGCTCAAAAAGTCACTGGTCAAAATTTTCTAAATTGGCACATTGATACTCCATGCCAACGGGTACCCCCAAACCAAGAATGGCCCACATTCGCCCATAGGTGGCGCTTACAGGCCACGCCCAAAAAAACAAAATTCAAAGTGATACAATTTCCACGCCATTTGTCCAAATCTTCTGAAATTTGGTGTACATGCCTCATTCCTCATGGGGAACAAAAAGCCTCAAGAACCCATAACTTCCGCCATGATGGATTTTCCCAGACGCTGAAAATTTGCTAAAACCTACAAAACTCTTCTTCTCCTGAACCGTGAGCTCCAATTGACTTGAAATTTGGTACACATGTGTAGAATGGACATCCTTGAAAACGCTACTTAGGAAAAATGAATACGTATACAAAATGGCTGAAAGGGGCGTGTTTATGTAAATGTCCAAATTTTAACAATATATACGTGTCAATAAATCAAATGTAATTTTGACTGATGGTTTTTCAAACCTAACATGCTTAAAGATGACATCACTCTGAAGTACTGTGCAAAGAATGGCCATGCCAAAATTCCCATTTTCTGGTCAAAAATGTTCTAATTTGGTAAATTAATAGTACAGGCCAACAGGAATCCACAAACCAAGAATGACCGACATACGCCACTAGGGGCACTACAGGACAAGCCAAAATTCCCATTTTCTGGTCAAAAATGTTCTAATTCGTACAAGAATAGTACAGGCCAACAGGAATCCACAAACCAAGAATGACCGACATTCGCCACTAGGGGCACTACAGGACAAGCCAAAATTCCCATTTTCTGGTCAAAAATTTTCTAATTTGGTACTTTGATACTACAGGCCAACAGGAACCCACATACCAAGTGTGGCCTACATTCGACTCTTAGGGGCGCTACAGGCTACTCCAAAATTTCGCTTTCTGGTCAAAAACGCTCTAATTTGGTACATTGATACTGCAGGTCAACAGGAACCCTCAAACCAAGAATGGCTAACATTCGCCTCTAGGGGGCACTACAGGCCATGCCGAAATTCCCATTTTCTGGTCAAAATGTTCTAATTTGGTACATTAATAGTACAGGCCAAAAGGAATCCACAAACCAAGAATGACCGACATTCACCACTAGGTGGCGCTTAGAGGCCAGTCTGAAATTCCCATTTTCTGGTCAAAAAGTTATAATTTGGTACATTGATACTACAGGCCAACAGGAACCCACAAACCAAGTATGGCCCACATTCGCCATTAGGGGCGCTACAGGCCACTCCCAAAATTTCGCTTTCTGGTCAAAAATTTTCTAATATGGTACATTGATACTACTGGCCAACAGGAACCCACAAACAAAGAATGGCTAACATTCGCCCCTAGGGGGCACTAGAGGCCACGCTGAAATTCCCATTTTATGGTCAAAAATGTTCTAATTTGGTACATTGATACTACAGGTCAACAGGAACCCTCAAACCAAGAATGGCTAACATTCACCCCTAGGGGGCTTACAGGTAATTCCCAAAAGTCCCATTTTCTGGTCAAATATTTTCTAATTATGTACATTGATACTACAGGCCAACAGGAACCCACAAACCAAGAATGACCCACATTTGCCCATAGGAGGTGCTTACAGGCCACGTCCCAAAAAAATATTTTCAAAGTGATACCATTTCCACGCCATTTAACCAATTCTTTTGAATCTTGGTGTACATGCCTCATTTCTCATTGGGAACAAAAACGCCTCAAGGATCCATAAGGTATGATGGATTTTCCTGTAGACTGAAAATGTTTCGCTTAGGATTCAGACAGAAATACATGTTTTTTGGATTCATCCATTGAGAGGGTTTAACCCCAACCCTCTACTGATCAATTTGAAATGATTTGCCATTTTGAGGAGGAATCCGCATTGCTGCTTGCAGCTATATTTATTATTATTATTATTATTCTTCTCCTTGAGCCCCAATAGCTCAAAAAGTCACTGGTCAAAATTTTCTAAATTGGCACATTGATACTCCATGCCAACGGGTACCCCTAAACCAAGAATGGCCCACATTCGCCCATAGGTGGCGCTTACAGGCCACGCCCAAAAAACAAAATTCAAAGTGATACAATTTCCACGCCATTTGTCCAAATCTTCTGAAATTTGGTGTACATGCCTCATTCCTCATGGGGAACAAAAAGCCTCAAGAACCCATAACTTCCGCCATGATGGATTTTCCCGTGACGCTGAAAATTTGCTAAAACCTACAAAACTCTTCTTCTCCTGAACCGTGAGCTCCAATTGACTTGAAATTTGGTACACATGTGTAGAATGGACATCCTTGAAAACGCTACTTAGGAAAAATGAATACGATACAAAATGGCTGAAAGGGGCGTGTTTATGTAAATGTCCAAATTTTAACAATATATACGCGTCAATAAATCAAATGTAATTTTGACTGATGGTTTTTCAAACCTAACATGCTTAAAGATGACATCACTCTGAAGTACTGTGCAAAGAATGGCCATGCCAAAATTCCCATTTTCTGGTCAAAAATGTTCTAATTTGGTAAATTAATAGTACAGGCCAACAGGAATCCACAAACCAAGAATGACCGACATACGCCACTAGGGGCACTACAGGACAAGCCAAAATTCCCATTTTCTGGTCAAAAATGTTCTAATTCGTACAAGAATAGTACAGGCCAACAGGAATCCACAAACCAAGAATGACCGACATTCGCCACTAGGGGCACTACAGGACAAGCCAAAATTCCCATTTTCTGGTCAAAAATTTTCTAATTTGGTACTTTGATACTACAGGCCAACAGGAACCCACATACCAAGTGTGGCCCACATTCAGCTCTTAGGGGGCTTACAGGCTACTCCAAAATTTCGCTTTCTGGTCAAAAACGCTCTAATTTGGTACATTGATACTGCAGGTCAACAGGAACCCTCAAACCAAGAATGGCTAACATTCGCCCTTAGGGGCACTACAGGCCATGCCGAAATTCCCATTTTCTGGTCAAAAATGTTCTAATTTGGTACATTAATAGTACAGGCCAAAAGGAATCCACAAACCAAGAATGACCGACATTCACCACTAGGTGCGCTTAGAGGCCGTTCTAAATTCCCATTTTCTGGTCAAAAAGTTATAATTTGGTACATTGATACTACAGGCCAACAGGAACCCACAAACCAAGTATGGCCCACATTCGCCATTAGGGGCTTACAGGCCACTCCCAAAAATTTCGCTTTTCTGGTCAAAAATTTTCTAATATGGTACATTGATACTACTGGCCAACAGGAACCCACAAACAAAGAATGGCTAACATTCGCCCTTAGGGGGCACTAGAGGCCACCTGAAATTCCCATTTTATGGTCAAAAATGTTCTAATTTGGTACATTGATACTACAGGTCAACAGGAACCCTCAAACCAAGAATGGCTAACATTCACCCCTAGGGGCGCTTACAGGTAATTCCCAAAAGTCCCATTTTCTGGTCAAATATTTTCTAATTATGTACATTGATACTACAGGCCAACAGGAACCCACAAACCAAGAATGACCCACATTTGCCCATAGGAGGCGCTACAGGCCACGCTCCAAAAAAATATTTTCAAAGTGATACCATTTCCACGCCATTTAACCAATTCTTTTGAATCTTGGTGTACATGCCTCATTTCTCATTGGGAACAAAAAGCTTCAAGGATCCATAAGGTATGATGGATTTTCCTGTAGACTGAAAATGTTTCGCTTAGGATTCAGACAGAAATACATGTTTTTTGGATTCATCCATTGAGAGGGTTTAACCCCAACCCTCTACTGATCAATTTGAAATGATTTGCCATTTTGAGGAGGAATCTGCATTGCTGCTTGCAGCTATATTTATTATTATTATTATTATTATTCTTCTCCTTGAGCCCCAATAGCTCAAAAAGTCACTGGTCAAAAATTTTCTAAATTGGCACATTGATACTCCATGCCAACGGGTACCCCCAAACCAAGAATGGTCAACATTCGCCCATAGGTGGCGCTACAGGCCACGCCCAAAAACAAAAAATTCAAAGTGATATAATTTCCACCCCATTTGTCCAAATCTTCTGAAACTTTGTAAACATGCCTCATTTCTCATGGGGAACAAAAAGCCTCAAGGACCCATACTTCTGCCATTATGGATTTTCCTGTACAGTGAAAATTTTGGAAAACCTACAAAACTCTTTCTTCTCCTGAACCTCAGCTCCAATTGACTTGGAATTTGGCACACGGTGTAGTATGTATGTCTTTCCAAACGCTACTTAGCAAAAAATGAATACAATACAAAATGGCTGAAATGGACGTGTTTATGTAAATGTACACACAAAAGATGATCAAAAATTTTTAAAATCCCATTGATTTACAATGGCTGAGCAAAAGTGCTCCCTCTACTGGACAAATATGGTCCACATGTAAAATCCCATTCACTTACATTGGCTGAGCAAAGAGGCTCCTCTACTGGAGTAACTCTGTCTACCACATGCAGCTCTTCTGTAGCAATCTCTAATGAAGCATTTCGGTCTCCTAGTGGGTGGAGCTCCAGACTTAGACTACAGAAGACATTTTATGCCTGCATGGAGGTATGTCAAATCAATTGTGTGTCTTAATGCTTTCCAGTTTGAACATTCAAGCTTATTTTACACTATTCAACTCAACAAAGGCAAAACAACTCAAATAAATGTTTTCGAAAGCAGTTTGTGTGACACAGCGAAGCGAGTCAGCCGCTGCCTAACGCTCGCGACGCATGAGAGTTCGCTTCCTTCTTATGCTTCAACGGACAATTTCATACACCAAAATACATGATATATTGGGGTGTCTGCTATATCTCAAGTGAACAAACAGTTGATAAAGAAATCGGGTATCAATATATTGAATTATGAATTATTGAAGGGGTCTAGTGATGCCGCTGTGATGTCCTGTTAGATTTTTCTCATCGAGACAGCTGCTAACGCATCAAAACTTCCGAAGTATGATGTTGTTTAATTGTCTCTGACAACACGCTAATCCTCGAGGCGCAGATCATTTTTGCTCGCGATCTTCACGGAAGGTTTGTTGGTTGTGTACAATGGTTGCCTGCTTGAACATTCAGCCGATTTTACACTATTCAACTCAACAAAGGCAAAACAACTCAAATAAATGTTTTCGAAAGCAGTTTGTGTGACACAGCGAAGCGAGTCGCGTCACGACTAACGCCGCGACGCCGATGAGAGTTCGCCACAGCTTCATGCGCTTGAACGACAATTTCATACACCAAAATACATGATATATTGGGGTGTCTGTTATGTATCAAGTGAACAAACAGTTGATAAAGAAATTGGGTATCAATATATTTAATTATGAATTATTGTGAACAACACGGATGCCGCTGTGGTGTCCTGTTAAGATTTTTCTCTCAAACAGCGCTAACAGCTTAAACAAAATACTGCGCTATTTTTGCACATACAGATACATTTAATACATCGCCACAAACTATGAAAGTTGTACTTTTATTTGTTGTAAAATAAAGAAAATAAACCGTGTGCTCTTTGTCTAAGCTTAATATCTTTCTGAAACACGCCACAAAAACTTACACAAACATGAAACATATGTCTAAAGAAAGTAGGGATGGGCTGATCAATCCTAACGATCAAAACTTCCGAGAATGATGTTGTTTAATTGTCTCTGACAACACGCAAACCGCGAGGCGTAGATCATTTTTGCTCGCGATCATCATGAAGGTTTGTCGGTTGTATACAATGTTTGCCTGTTTGAACATTCAAGCCGATTTTACACTATTCAACTCAACAAATGTCAAAACAACTCAAATACATGTTTGCGAAGCTGTTTGTGTGACACAGCTGAGCTGCCGCTGCCTAACTCACGCGACTGATGTCTTTCGCTGCTGCTTATGCCTGAACGGACAATTTCATACAACAGAGTGTCAAAATACATGATATATTGAGGAGTCTGTTATGTCTCAAGTGAACAAACAGTTGAGAAAGAAATCTGAATAATTATATTTTATTCTGGCATTATTCCAGATGACGCCCTGCTATATTTTTCTCTCAAACAGCTGAAACAACTTAAACAAAATACTGCGCCATTTTTGCCCATACAGAAACATGCAAGACATCATTACTTAACTATGAAATGTGTACTTTTATTTGTGTACACTTACAATAACAACAAAACCTTGTGCTTTTGTAAAATAAATAAACAGGGTGCTCAGTCTCTGTCTTCGCGATTATTTTTCTGAAACACGCCACAAAATTCAAGTGAACAAAATCAACCATTCACTGTAGTCTGTATTTTATCATCTCACAATGAATACAAATGCAACAAGCATGGCACAAAACGAAAATAATGATACTTCTCAGTTCTCAAAAGATTAAACTGAACTGTGCCTTAAGTATCGTGATCATGCGATAAAAGCCTCTTAAAGAGACAGTAACAATTTAGCCTTCGCCCTGAACATAGACATTCCCAAGTAATTGAGAAGTACAAATGGTATTATTTTAAGTTTTTTTATTTCTCTCTACCTTGTAAAATGCCACGTTTTTGAATGGCATGTAAACACAATCACTCCATTTTTTTCACTGGATCTGTTGCTATTTTAATGATTTAAAAATCAAAGCACTGACCATTTAAAGTGTGAGCTTGTAGGCTACATTTTGAAATAGTTATAAACAGTCACAGCTATACAGTGTTATTATGTGCCTAGATAGTCTTTCAAATAAAATTGCTTGTGATATGCTTATGTAAATCACACAAAAAAAACAGAAAAAAATCTTAAGAGAGAAGTGAAAGTGAAAGTAGAGATTTTCAAAGTGATTTTTCATTCAAAGTGATACAATTTCCACGCCATTTGTCTAAATCTTCTGAAACTTGGTGTACATGCCTCATTCCTCATGGGGAACAAAAAGCCTTAAGGACCCATAACTTTCACCATGATGGATTTTCCCAGACGCTGAAAATTTGCATAAAACCTAAAAATACTCTTTCTTCTCCTGAACCGTAGCTCCAATTGACTTGAAATTTGGTACACATTTGTAGAATGGACATCCTTGAAAACATTACTTAGGAAAAATGAATGTGATACAAAATGTCTGAAAGGGGCGTGTTTATGTAAATGTCCAAATTTTAACAATATATACCTGTCAATAAATCAAATGTAATTTTGACTGATGGTTTTTCAAACCTAACATGCTTCAAGATGACATCACTCTGAAGTACTGCATGAAAGAATGGTTGACATTCGCCTCTAGGGGGCTTACAGGCCATGTCGAAATTCCCATTTTCTGGTCTAAAATGTTCTAATTTGGTACAATGGTACTACAGGCCAACAGGAACCCACAAACCAAGAATGGCCGACATTCGCCACTAGGGGGCTTAAAGGCCACGCCTAAAATTCCCGCTTTCTGGTCAAATTTTTTTAATTTGGTACATTGATACTACAGGCAGACAGGAACCCACAAACCAAGAATGGACAACATTCACCCCTAGGGGGCTTACAGGCCATGCCAAAATTCCCATTTTCTGGTCAAAAATGTTCTAATTTGGTACACTGATACTACATGCCAACAGTGTACCAAGCAATACGTAACTGAACGAAGTACCGGT